>NW_008631706.1:43061-111234 GCF_000691845.1 Merops nubicus
TTAATACTGCTGCCTGTACTCACAGCACTTTGCTTTATTGTTGTCCTCATTAGCCCTTCACAATGCTTCATAGTGTAATAGAGCTAGACAGCCTGGAAGCAGAGTTCTGCACTAGAAGATGCAAGAGAGCAAGTTTAAAATACACTTTTAAAGTCTCAAGCTGGTGACAACAGAAATTGAGGTTGTCTGTTTATTCACAGGCTAATGAAAGCAGAAAGGTTTCCCTGCACTTATAAGTAAGCTTGGACTTCAAAAGACATCTTCCTGAGACAGGAGAGTTCTTCTGAGAAGTATACTGGCTGATGTTCATTTATCTAAGTCTAGGTGTGTAGAGACTTGGTTATGCACCATTCACCTATAGAACCCTGTTTCCTTTGGAAGGGAGTGAAGCTAAGTGTTTACCAAGAGGCCACTTGGACTAGACAACTGGGTGACCAGTACTGCAGGGCACACTGCTGAGTGTGTCTACCCTGTAATTCAGATAAGACTGGGGGGTTTTGAGCTATGGAAATTCATATCTTTTTCTAATTGTTGGCAGTTTGGGAAGGATTTGAACCCTCTGTAAAAAAAGCAAAATCTGTCTGCATCCCATTAACAAGCTCCTCAAAAAAAACCCCAAGCTTTTGTGAAACTTCTCTTATTTGGTTCATTATCTCTATTGAAAGATGCTACTGATTCACTTACCTGTTCTGATTGTACTGTACGTTCTGTGTCAGATCAACATTCAACATAATGAAATCATGCACGTGACAGCAGGAGAATGGTTCCTTGATCTCAGCACTGTTTGTTTTACTAGACCATTTCCTCATTCCAATTAGGGCATAGTGAGTGACATTGGGAGTTGCTTCAATATGCTGCAAAATTTGCTTCAAGGAAACATTCCTTTCGGTCCATTTATAGTCACTACAACAGTTATGAAAATGTGTTAATTTAAAAGTATATGGAGAATATACAGAATTTCATTCAGCTGAAGAGCAATTCTTAACAGTCAAAAGTAGTTAGAAGTATCACGTAGTTTCATTGTTGTCATTACCTCATTCAGTAGTCTTTTGTACTGTACTTTTTGCCTCTCACTCTAATTAAAACTTAAAAATAACTAGTCTTTTATCATGGGGACTGGTATGACAGTTCTGAAACAATCTGGATGTTTCAGAATATTCACTCAGATACATAAACTTTTAAAGTTACCTGGATAATGTTCCAAATGACTCTGGGAGGGTTGCTGACTTCGTGCCATAACTTAAGTGAGAAGTATAATATCCACCTAGTCCATCCCTAGCATTCATAAATCTCAGTTTTCACTGAGTTTAGTTCCCTTTGAAGATTTGCTGTAAATCCTGCATAGCATCATTCTGGGAATGGGTAAAAAAATCTAGTACAAACAATGTTCTAAAGTAACAAAAATACTTGTTTGGGGATTTGGGGAGCTAATAAAGAGGCCATACAGACCGAGACTGACAAGAGCCAGAGGAAATCAGTTATACAACTTGCACAGAAATACCTTTAACTTCCTTAGAAAAATCCTGTGAAAAATGTACATTTGAATGTCCATGCTTGCCCAGTTCAACAAGGATTATTTACAGAGTCTGAAATCTGCAGTCCAAGTAATTCTAGTTATAACCAGAGTCAAGCTATACAGCAGAGGCTGTAGGGCACTGAAGTCCTCAGGGACAGGAATGACAAACAGGCACTAAAGTATGTGCTAGTCAAAGGCAGATATCTTGGGAAAATACTTCTCTCATTAGGCAAATATTATTCTCTGCTTGTAGAGGGTAAAAGTTGTAGTGTATCAAATGTAATTTCAAAACTGATATGCAGTGAAAGGTTAAAAGAGATGAGCTGAAAAAGCATGTATTACTGTCTTTACCTTTTTCTGTCTCCTGAACAATCAACTTCTACTGCATTCCACATAACACAGGAGTCATCTGAAATGACAATGAAAGGCCAAATATCCTGGGGTTTTATTCCCAGCTCCTCCTGCCTATTTCGTTCAAGCTCCAAGTTGTGATAAGACAACTCTTTTATCAAGAAGTGTGCGGCACCTGAAACCAAAGACATAAAACATCAGTTTAAAAGTAGGGGCAAAAATTGTTTGCTTTCAACCTGGAAGCCTTTTAAAATTAATATTTCTGCAAACCAGGGTATGAATCACTCTGAAGATTTTAACACCCTGACACTCCCCAGAGATGACTTATTTTGTCACGTGCCAAGCAAGTGACTTGTAGGACCACACTGGGATGCACACACAATGAAGCTTGGCTTGTGTCTTAAGGTTTTAGCAACTGAGTCTTTTAACTTCACAGATATTTGGCTCCACTAGCACCTCTTAGTGCAAACGTACAGAGATATTTCTCACATGTAACAAGTCACAGGACAAAAGGAAATGGCCTCAAGTTGTGCCAGAGGAGGTTTAGGTTAGATATTAGGAAAAACTTCTTCACTGAAAAGGTTATCAAACACTGGAACAGGCTGCCCAGGGTAGTAGTTGTATCACTATCCCTGGATGTGTTTAAAAGTTGTGTAGATATGGTGCTTAGGGACATGATTTAGCAGTGGACTTGGTAGAGTTAGATTGATGGTTAGACTCAATGACCTTAAAGGTCTTTTCCAACCTAAACCATTCTATGATTCTGTTGATTGACCAGCTGAATAACATGGGAAAGGTCTCTCCTGATGGTCTACTTTGCATGTTTGTCACTACTGATGTCTGTAAGTTGTTCCAGAAGTAAAAGCAAGGTACTGAATATTTCACAGGTATTGTATTAGCAGAACGTAGCTAAGAGATGTACCTAAATCGGTGTATCAGCCTATGCAAACACTACTTCTTTCCACAAGGAAACAGAGCAGGTAACTCCATCTGGGGCATATTGGTTGACAGTCAGCTGAATATGAGCCAGCAGTATGCCAAGCAAACAAGAAGGCCATCAGCATCCTGGCTTGTATCAGAAATAGTGCAGCCAGCAGGACTAGGGCAGGAATCAGCCCTCTGTACTCAGCACCAGTGAGGCTGCACCTCAGATATTGGGTTCAGGTTTAGGCACCTCACTACAAGGACATTCAGATGCTGGAGCATATTGAAAGAGCAACAAAGCTGGTGTAGAGTCTAGAGAATGTGTCTTATGAGAAACAGCTGAAGGAACAGGGATTGTTTAGCCCAGAGAAGAGGAGGCTCAGGGGAGACTTTATTGCTCTCTACAACTACCTGAAAGGAGGTTGTAGCTAGGTGGAGGTCAGTCTCTTCTCTCAGGTAACAAATGATAGGACAAGAGGAAACAGCTTCAAGTTGTGCCAGGGGAGGTTTAGGTTGGATAATAGGAAAAATTCCTTCACTGAAAGGGTTGTCAGTCATTGGAACAGGCTGCCCAGGGAAGTGGTGGAGTCACCGTCCCTGGAGGTATTTGAAGGATGTGTAGATGCAGTGCTTAGGGACATGGTTTAGTGGTGACTTGGCAGTACTAAGTTAATGGTTGGACATGATGGCCTCTTCCAATCAAAATGATTCTATGATTCTGTGATCTGAGTTAACACCCTCAGATCCCTTTAAAATCAACAGAGGAGAATAAGCGTTTCTGGGGTGCAATTTATCTAGAATGTTTCAGGTGACCTGATCAAGCCAATTGCATCTTCAGCTGTAACACATTTCTTCAAAGAGAATCCAGATCACCAGATTGGATATGCTAGATACAAGGGGTGAGTCTATATCTCACTCCTGAGTAACAACATCTCAAGAGCCCAAGTTGTTTGCCCCCATTTGTTTAGCACTCTTTGTTATACTTACCTACTCCTGCACTGTTGAAAATGCTTGGAAGAACAAGCATGATGTGGTTGGGCCAGTACTTCTTATATATGGCCATTTCATACTCCTTGACAACTAAAACATGCAAATGACTGGCTCCATCCATTGCATGATATAAATTGAAAAGTCCATGTTCATGGCGACCAGTGGTGGGTGTAAAAGTGGGGCTTTTTATGTAATCTTCACTCTAGATAAAAAAAAAGTGAAAATTTTTTGTTAAGATGGAGGACTTTTGAACAAAGAGAAACAGATCATTCAGGAAAGTAAATCAGATTCACTGACACTGGTCAAATGGGTACATTTTATATCAGCTTAATAGGAAAATAAGCAATTTCTTAAAGAGTTGGGAAAAAGAAAACTCTCTCACACTTAGCTTATTTGACTGATGAGAGTGTGGTGGACTGGATCGGCCTCCTAACCTTGACCAGCCAAGTGGACAGGGGCCTTGAAGCTAAATCTGTAATAGGATTTAGGTCCATATGATAACAGATGGTAAGAAACACCTTACTTCAAAACTGCTGTAACCCCCTTCTGACTGGCTATCACCCAGTCTTGAATGCATTGAAACTCACTAGGTGCTTCCAAGTTTGCTAGCACAGCTTCTAAAAGTCCTGTTTCTACAGACATGCAGGACTGTTCCAGTCTGGGCAACTGATTTTAGCCTGTGTCCCTACGTCAGGTTGTTAAGGACCCAGAATAAAAGTGTGCCCCTTTACAAAGATTCCTCAAAGCCCTCGCAATTAAGAACTACAGATTTAAAACTGCTAAAGCACAAAATAGTGGATTTTATGCTAGCAGAGTTTACAAAAAGGAATTTAAAGTGGATCAAGAAAAATACTTTATAATGCATTGATAATCTAGGTCTATATCTCACAGCACATTTCAAGCTTGCAGCAAGATTGCAGGCACTATTTTGGGGTGAGTGAACTGAGAAAGAAACAAAAGAAGAATAAATGGTTTTGGCAAAGCCTCAAAGAGGGTCAGTGGCAGAAGCAAGGAAAGAATCCACAGTTCAGATTGCATAGCCAAGCACAAGTTTACTGGGTGAGGAAAAGCAGGAGGTTTCATCCTCACATTGTGCAGTTGCTGCTGTGCTGCTGCTTGGGTTGTCTCATTTCAAACTGGAACTGGACATAAAGGCCTGCACTGGAGGGTCATACTATTGTTTATTGGAAGCATCTTGTTTTCTCCAGGATAGAAGACTTACAGCTTACTACTTTTCCACAAATGGCTTCAAGCAGCAAGGCCTGAGCAAGACAAGCTTCATTTTCGACACAGATATCAGGAGTCACTGTAAAGGCCAACATCAGAGTTTGCATAGCCTAAGGGATAGATGACCTTACAAAGTGTTTTCTACAACCATGGACAGTCTTGAGGCCATGACAAAGATTCTTTGAATGCCTTATTTTATGTGAAAGCAGCAGAGCATTTGTGCAGTATGGCAGGATAATCTACTGCCTTCCTCCAACAGTAAAAAACTGCTTTCTCTCACCAACTCTATGATAAACAAAACCATGTCTCTGAGGCTCATTACTGAAAGCACTCTCACTCTAACATCTTAAATCCAAAACCAAAGACCTTTCTCCCATGATAAGCGTGTTTATACCAAAGGATCAACCTTGATAATGAGCAAAAGAAACAGCTTATTGGTGGCTTGGCAGTTTTGCTTCTTCTCTCCCTTTCTGGGAGAAAACACAAGGTCAGTATCAGGACATCTTCATTACGTCTTCACAGTAGGACCAGAAGTGTAAAGAATCTGAATTCAACAGATTTTTAAATTGATGATGTCTCTTTACCATATTTGAACATAGATATAACTATCCATCTACCTTATCTGTGACTAGTGGCAGCCTCATGCTTTCCAATTGTCTTCCTGGTTGGCTAAAGACAAAATGATGCTCCTTTGACTTTGGAATGATAAAATGAAGCTGGATCTCTTCTCCCAGCATAGAATAGGAAAAGGCAAATGCATGCAGAGTGGACTCATAAAGCTAAGGATGGAAAAAAACAGGATAATTCCAGTGGTTAGAGTCAAACTACAAAGTCTCAGTGTAGTTAACACACATTTATAACATTAACACACAGATTACAATCACTTACTGTATTGCATTAGATTTTACCTCGTGATTCATTAGGTAATAAGCAATGTCCCTTAGCCTAGAGCATATATTAAAAATAAATAAATACATCAAACCAACCGTTCCCTCTTTTGAAACCATTGCTTCGGCTTCATCTTGCAATTGGTATCAATACTTCTAGGCCACTCTTGGCTTTCAGAAATACTGACACATAAACCCCAGTATTCATAATGCTAATACTTCCCTCTACACATGCTAATAGGTGGGAAACTGGAGGGTTATATTGGATGATAATCTGTATGCCACATGTAGACTGCTCTGTGCTGGACTACTCCTGTAACAGGTGAAAATGTAAGCATGTCCCAATGGGAAAAGTTTACTGAGAAAGTAGATTTAACTGGTAGTACACAAGTAGGATGCAGATTACAGTGCTGAATAAGCAAGTGTAAATGAGGCGAGGATCAGTCCTCTGATGCCCCCAAACCTGCAGTCTCACCAAGGCAGGCAAATTTCAAGAAATAACATCTGTAAATCAGCTGGTTTTAATACACATATACAAATTCTAAGCCTATTCAAATACAGTGAATGCACAACGACACACACACCCCCGCCCATGTTTGGGTTGTGCCTGCTTCAGTTTCCAATCTGCAGAGCAATAGCTAGAAATCTTTACCTGGTACCTGGGATTGAAACCCATATACTGGTGACACTGTTCACAGTGATGGTAGGTGTTATATGCTGCATACTTGGACAATCTCATCCTAGTTGTTTGGCGGCGTGTGTACATATCCTCTTGTCTCCTGCTCATTGATCTCTCTATTAAAAAATGAAACAACTTAAATGCAACATATATTCAAGGCCAGAATGTATTCCTTTGTGGTAAACTGTTTCTGTCACTGTAATTAGCTTTTATAGGAACAATGGCATGATTAAACACATGCAAAACAAACTATGCATTCATTCTGAGCATAGTATGTTTTATGAATTGCTACATACAGGAAAGGGACTACAAAGAAGTATCTGCAAATTCATGATCATGGTAATTCTGTACAGATTTCACATAAGGCGAGGTGTAAGCAAAGCCAAATTATTAAAATTATCATTGTTCACAGAATCACAGAATGGTTTGGGCTGGAAAGGACCTCTAAAGGTCATCTAGTCCAAAGCCTCTGCAGCGAGCCAGGGTATCTTCAACTAGATCAGGTTGCTCAGAGACTTGTCCAACCTGACGTTGACTGTTTCCAGGGATGGGTCATCTATCACTTCTCTGGGCAACCAGTTGTTGTTGTTATAATTGGTTGAATGCTTGCAAAAGTAATACATAGTAAAAAAGAATTTATGACAGACATTTGCCATCCTGTGACGGATATCACAGTAGATTATGTGAAATCAATTCAGCTAATTTAGTGATGTTCTTTAGCAAATATGCACATTTTAAAAAAGGATCTCCTTTTTGGGATGCTGGAGGAAGGGGAGATATAATTTCTGCTGAAAAACACTTCTGTTAATTCATCTGGCCAAATCTTTTACTGAGACTTTCAGCATCAGATCAAGTTGTTCAAGGTTTCTCCTTGTCCTGTTAAGTTCTGAAAATCACTGAGAGTGGAGTTTCTACAGTCTGACCTTCAAATTCTAACCTTCACTGTTTATAGTCTGCAGCTTTGAACAAATCAGGCTTGCGTCTTCATATTTTGGGTCATGGATAGTGTAGTCAAAAGGCATCTTCTTAAATGTCTCCAAATCTGGCCATATATCTCCAGGCTGATGGTAGTATTGATCAGATTCTTCTTTTAAGTCTACAATATTATTAAAAAATAAGAATTCATGTAACTATAATTTTTAAAGCAATATTATTAAGCATCAAGAGGTGCACCTTTGAACAAATGTACCTCATACCTCAAGACAACTCTGGCTTTTAAACCTTTGTTATCAGTTTAAAACCCCTGTATCCTGCTGGAGCATCTGGTAGGATGATGAAAACCATATCAAGGATCTGGTAAGTCTCATCTATCTGCATTCAGGAATTTGGAGTCTTTCCACTAAACACGACATTTGTGAACTCAGTTGAGGAAAAATAGGTTACTCTGAGGAAAAGAAGCCCTTTTAAAGCTTCAGAAATTGCAGTATTAAGTGTAGTGCAGAGCTAAAGTCAAATGCCCCTTCTAGTAATAAAATCAGAGTAATCAAAGATAACTCACCCTAGGGTAGGAGAAAAATAGCAAATGGTATTGGTATAATTTGCAGTGAAATCATGTCTTTTTCTGAAACAGGTTAACAGATATAACAGCCCAAATGTACACAAGTACAATGCTTCTCCCTCTTTGTCAGGAGGATGAAAGATATGACAAGAGTAAAATAGACAGTAGTGAGCAGTTCAGTTTGGAGGTCAGCCGCAAGCTGTTGTAAAGAGCCATAACTCCATGTCTATGACTATAGACTAAATTATTATCTACAACAGGTGAGACCCTGTCTTTTAGCACCCAGAGTAAATGTGAAGCTCAGGTGGAATTAGTCAGATGCTAAAATTACCTTCATGCCTTGACTGCGAGTTACCTCTAAAATCTTACCTAAAATACAAAGGATTCCTTGCACAAAGCTCTCCTCTAGCAGAGGTCACCTGCTCCACAGGTTTTACTATAAAACTTAGGGAATAGCTGCCTTGAGCACAGTTCAGTCTGAAAGAAGACTCCAAAAAGCCATTAGAGACAAGTCCTGGACATGGTCCTATAATGAAATGACTGAAGAGCTTCCAGCCAGGGTCTCACAGAGGCAGCTAGCAGGCAGGTAGCACCCACCTGAAACTCTCCACAGCTGACTGTGGACATGCTTTCAGTGCAGAATTAGACATATTCCATAAAATATCACACATTTTTTTATATAATACAGACCTTAATTACCAAGGTTGAGTGTCAGAAATATATCTGGAAACACAGGGGAATAATGCAATGTAAATAAAGGCAACTTGAGCTAAAATTATCTATTAGAGAGCAGGAACTGTTTTCCTCCCTCATGTTGTCTTATTTACTTAGAAAATGACATTGCACAACATAGTATAAATCTGCCAGAATTTCACTGATTCTTTTTATATACCTTGCCACAAAAGTTTTTTCCAATTCTAAACTCAAAACCACTGTATGGATATCATTTAGTATACATAAATGTTGTTGATTACTTTTCAAGAAAATCAGAGGTGTGTGGTTTTCTTAATGAGGGAGACAGAATTCTAAATGATAAGCAAAATAATAAAATATTCTTAAATATCTGTTGAAGATCAAACAAATTTCCTTAAAATATTTCAGTAATGCAAATTATTTGCAAATGTGAATGGCATAGAATATATAGACAGCTACTTTTCAATTTTACATAACAATTTTCTACAGTTTCCAGAAGCAAATACTTTTATAACAAGAACTTACTAATGTTGATTTCTTCCTCATCATAAACATCCACTTCTGTCAGTCTAATTAGCATTCGGGACAAAATACTGAGGAACTGCAGGTAGGCACCTGTTTTCCCTATCTGTAAATATATAAATTAGAAAAAAATAGAAAAGTAAACTTCTATTTTTCAACATGTTATTTTTCCACATATATGGAATTGGCAGCTACAGTGAAACGAAATATTAATATTCAGCAGTTGCATATTCCTGTATTAGTAAATTCCTTGGCATAAATGTGATGCTTAAATGCTCAACAGTTTTGTTCTGTCTATGCAGGAACCTAGTTTGGAAAATTCATTTTGTATCACAAACCTAACTATAGGCCTACAGATGAGAATTTTCCCACCTGATGGTTTCAACAAAGGCAATGAATTTGTAAAAATTCATACAAGCTCATAAAATGTTCCAAAAACTCCTTCTCAAACTGCAAGATAACTAAAGAGTTACCTCCGCCCTTTTCTATTTTCACACGTTTCCAGTATATTGACCACTAATGAAGTACACTGACTATCCTGAAGAACTCCATCCATAGGAGAACTTCTGCAGGCCACTTCCACTGCTGGAGGACATGGTATACATAACAATATTTTGTTCCACCTCTTGTGCTGAAAATATAGTATTTCCTCTCCACTGTTTTAAAACTAGACTCTAAAAATATGGTTTAAAATTTTCTTAAGATTATAACTTTCTCCTTTCTTTTTTACTCCTCCGACACAGTATTATACATTTTCTCTTCATTATGCCAAATACTAATGCTGCCCTTTTATAGTTTTTTCAGCTGAAAGGTGTAAGCCACAGCCAGTGATTTACTCAGTGGCGTGTTCTGTCTTCCACATAAATTTTGCTGATTATAACATCAAGTAAACAATACCATATCTAAGCAGACAGCTTTACAAACCATTACACTCGAACAGGAAGGACTACACAATAGGTTTCAATGAGAAAAAAAGAGACCAGCAAGCTGATGTCATTCTCAGAGGACAATGACCACACCATGATTTCATGTGTGTGTACAGTTGAGCCTCAAAATAGCACTGATGACAAGCTGACAACTTAAGACTAGTGTGACACCTGTACAGGGTGAAGGTAGCATGTAGATCAGCTATGACACATTCTGCCCCAACTGTTTTCACAAAGTGGGGTTTTTTGGACTAAGTCTATGTTACTACTGAATTGAAAACCCAGCTTCACTGCCATTACTGCTAGGACATGTCAGAAGCATGGTTGTGTTGAACTGCTAAATTGGTATTGAATTTATTATTTTCTGTGTATGTTAAGTGAAAATTTCATTTTCTCCCAACTTTTGGGAAGGGGAGACTTTGAAGCTGAAGCAAGAGTAGGTAAAGATTTGTTTTGGTCCAAGTTTATTATCTGTTATTCTTAATAAATCAGACTGCATTTTAAACAGTTGCTTGGCAGGGGTAGAAAAGGACACCATTATCCCTGCTGGGGGCCGAGTAAGCCTTGCAGGTACTCATGGTAAACAACATGTCAGCACACAACTCTCTGTTAGCCATGTAACACGGAAAAAAAAAGTGACTTTGAACAGAGGAAATGATAGCATGGACCATAGTCAGCCCACGGACCTGATGCTTCTAGCACCCAGTCTGGGTTTTTGTGTAAAATCCACCAAGACTTATGAGAATGTTTCTACTGACCCTGGAACAAGGCTCTAAACTTGGCTGCAGTCACTGGTGAGCTAAACAAAAACATCTTCTTATCCCACCTCTGAGGAAAACCTGACTGTACTTTGTTCCAGAAGAAAATACTTTGGGTTTCTCTCAATTCTGAGAATACCTTTATATGTCTTTATGAACATACTCTTTTAAAGTGCCTCTGATCATCATTTCACTAAACACAGGGTGGACGGACAGATGAACACTTCCCTGATTTCACACAAATGAGGGACCGTTTATCAAAAGTACACAACCTGTTCCCTTTGTGTCAGGTATCTATGTGAAAAACTGATTCCTAAATTATTTGAAATATATACTTAGAATTATCAACAGTACAGGCTGAAAATATTTTTTTGTTTGTTTTTGGTAACCATTTAAACCTTACTCTATCAAAATCATGTATTTCTCTTTCAATAAGTCTTCACCAATGTTTTTCAACACTGTATCTGGGAGAGATTAGGTTACTACTACGTGGTAGTGAGATGAAAAGTATCAGTTGTCAGTTGACCCAAGTATACACAAAGCTGTAGTGTCATGAGTCAAAAATGTTGGAAACCACAGGACTGCAAGCCACTAACCACTAAACTAAAATATATGTATTTACGATATTCCATGCATCATATCTTATTCAATCTCATTATCTGCCACATAAAAAGTGTCCAATACAGCACTATGAGCTTTATGAACTGTTAGTATTAGCAACACTATATGTAAAATGCTGGTAGAAGCTTGCAGGAATCTCTTGTTTTCAAAATGTTTCTCTGCCAGGAGAGAGAGCAGGCTGAGCACATAGCAACATCTGTATTTGGACTCCCTTCATTTACAAATTTGCCTGTATTTGCTACTGAAAAAAAAAAAATTAGTGAAATGGAGAATGCCTTTTCTAGGTCATTTTGAGTGGATGATTTTCAAAAGGAAAATGAGAAAAGAATGACTTCTCATCTACAATCAGTGTCTACTGCAGAACGGAAGAACCTTGAACAACTGAATTTACAGCATGCCCAGATAGGTAAATGCACCTTTAAAATTAATTGTATTGTTTTCTATATGTAGTTTCTCTAGGCGAAAAGGAACTGTGTAGATTGTCTTTGTTTGAAAATACTAAATAGCTGTCAATGAATAAAACTTCCACATCTCTCCAGAAAGTTCTTGCACACCTGTCACCACTCCTCTTTTCCATGGTTTCAGCAATACGTAGCTGCAAAACAATCCTGCAAGCAGGATATGAACACCTTTGAAGCATAAAGCAAATATTTGCCCGTTCTTCATCTCCCAGTTGCAACAAAATGTGAGATCTCCAAAGAAATTTTAAACTGGATATGTGATTGGGTTGTAGCTTTACACAACTTTAGAGCAGCCTAGTACAATGCTGTGTTAATCCTAATTAGTCACTCTGGGCTTAAGCATAATATATATATTAACAGTGACAATGACTGGTAAGCAAATACTCTGAGCAAGGTGATTTTCTCCATATCTTGTCTTTGCTCTGCACACAAAAGCTGCCAAGGGATGAAAAGAATGAAGGATCCTGAAACTGGGCTGCATTTTTGTGATTCCTGAAACAAAACGTACGTGAGGAGTGCTGCTACTACAGACAGCTCTACGTCCCAGAAAGAGGTTCCTCAAATGCATGGCAGCATCCATTGCCTTAACAGATAAGGCACTTAGGGACAAATATTCCCAAGTAATGGAAGGATTGCTCTAATTTGTTTCTGTCTACCTGAATTTGGAAGACAGAAATCTGATGAATCAGACTGGGAAGAAGAAAATCTCAGACAACTAATAACTAGAAATATCAAATCTTGTGAAAATTTAAGATAACTAAGGAATTTTGGGCCTGCAAAGATTTAATGTTTTGTTTTCGATTTTTATCCTTAGTATAAGGGATTATTTGGCCTATAAAAAACTAATATATTTATACTGCAGCTCTTCATCAAGAGTGTAGCTGTAGCTGAGCAAGAGGAAGGAATACAGAATCATAGAATGTTTTAGGCTGGAAGGGAAAAATAGGACTTTAAAGACTTAATGCAGAAAATTCAAGAGGTGTGAAGGTCTTGCTTTTATGTCAAAGACATATATAACCTAAGAGGAGTTGAAAGTTCTCCAAAGCTTTTGACCACTGAACTGTGCTTGCCAGAGATATGAAGGATAAGGTGAAAACAAACTAAGAATCCAGAAGAGATATGCCAGTCAGAGAAATTATGTGTGTGCCTCCATGCTTATTCATGGAAGTGACATCCGAAAATGCTCTTGCAGCAGATCTAACAGCAATGAGTTCTCTTTAACTTGTTCCAGATGCTGGACACCAAGACCACTAGAAGTACTTTATTATTCTTATATGTTGCTATAAAGTATCATCTACTTTCCATCTTCACATCTGGAGAAATATGGCAAAAGGGAAAATAATTCTATAAAGCTTTGCTGTTTTAATTGCCAGGCGAAATAGTTGTTCACATATCACAGCAGTGGTTTTCAAACTGTGGTCTGCAAACCAGCGGTGATTCACAGAAAACACTCTGATGGTCCACAGACAGCTGGTCAAATGGTGCTGGCTCTTCTCCTCGTTTTCACTTGCTACATTCTTCTAAAACACAGCTAACAATAAGCACGTTAAATATTTCCCTACTATTTTTCTTACATAAGCTCAATGTCATATAAGCCCATGGCAATAAGATTTTAATAAGAGTAGAGGAAAACCAAATATAGGCAGCAGTTTTCTTCCTTAGGAAGTGTCTCAAGATGTGCTTGCTTCATTCCCTGGATGTGGTACCATAGGACTGAGCCATGCTCATGAGCAGCTTCCACCCTTAAGGAAAATGCTAGCTCTATGTTGTAATATCCAATTAAAAAACAAAGGTACAAAAACCTTGATTTGCAGTTTCAGGAACTTTAAAATGATTGTAAGAAAAATATTTTAGTGAATTTAGGCTTCCTTACAGGCCTTTTCTTGGCTGCACTAGGGTCTAGATTTTTAGCCATTGATGTGATACATGTTGTTCATGGTGGCTGGTTCATATTTATTCATACTCACTAACCAATGGCTTGACTTTAATGATGTGAGCTGTCTTACAGGTGAATACATAGAACTATTCTATACCTACTCATTTTTTTCTGCATTCCCTAAACCTCATGTAAAAATAATGCATTTATTGCCTTCTAATGCATTTAGCTAGACCTGTGAAAATGCATTGTCTTCCAGCAAAACATTTTGACTAGTACAGAGGGCAAAATGTCTCTGTGACAGAAGGGTGGGTGTACTTTATGACTAGCTACATTGACAGTGACAATTATAATTTCATTTCACTAACGTGCCTACTTTTCTTCCTGTGTGGATTTCATGTTTTTAATTTTAACCAACAAATTGTTTCCTGATTTGAATTTTAGAAAAGTCATTGCTGTCTGATAAAGAAAACAACTACTACCTAATTTTTGAAAAGAGAGTACTCTGGCTGTCTTATACTTTAGCTCAGATGTTATTAACACTCAGAGGGCTGCTATCAAATAATTGCTTTTATTTCTGCCTGTATTTATTCATACATTAAGCATTAAGTTCATGTTTAGTATTAATATTATCAAACACATGTGAGTAAAGCCTATTTCAAGAATTAAAGTCGTTTCTTCAAAAAAAAAAAAAAAAAGACCTATTTCAAGAATCAAAGTAGTTTCTTCAAAAAAAAAAAAGAGAAGGGTAATTCTAATTTCTGTATATTTTTGTTGTAACTATTCCCTAGAAGAAACACTGTACAGTTATACCTTAAACCAATCAAAAATAAATATAGTTTTACAGCTCTTTGTTTGGTTTATAGGAGTTTTTAGTACTTAAGTAACATGGTTGCCTTTTTCTACATATCAAAATGAATATATACCCCTAAATTTTGATACTTATGAAAAAGACATCGTACTTCTAATCTGATGCATGAGAATTTGTTCTGTGTAAAGTAGGTATATTCTTCAGAAAGAACTAAGGAATATAAAATGAATACACAAGTGAAGACTGTCCTTTCGGAACTGAATCAACTGTATGATCCAATGCAAGACTAGGGAATAACCTGCAGTATGGAGACAGCTGGAGAAGAGATGGAGTTTCAGGTAAAAGAACTGTTACCAAGGCTCAAATTCACTGCTGTACAGAGGGTCAACAAGGTGCTATTCAGTATTTGTAAAAAAAAAAAAAAGTTTGATAGTGAAGAGTGCTGAATACCATACCCTGGAAGAGAGCCAATGAATAAACAAACTGCCTGTTTTAACTATAATCAGTTAAAAGGCAAGGATCAAGTGTGTGCAACATCAAAGCCTTCTCACAGGTATGTCCTGTGCTCTCACAAGTCTCTGAATGATGCTTCTGGGAATCACAGATCCATATTTGTGACCCATAACCAATTGAATAACAAAGAAATATTTACTTATTGGTTAATCTGGATATTTTGCGTGGCTTTGGGAATACTATCTTTATATGGTTTGATGTGTATGCACATAAAATTCTAACAAAAATTGCCACAGCTTATGTTTTCCTTTGAGATGGAAATGAACGTATCTCTTCCATAATATACTTGGGTTTATGCTGCAGCTGAGTATGAAATTCAGTTTCTTGATCACATAATACCTCAGTCTTTGGCAAACATGGACAATTTAGATCAAAGGAATGGACAGTGAAAAACTGCTTATCAGAGTACTTTCTGGGATCCTTTGTGAGTCACAGGAACTGTTGCAGGAAATCCCAGAATGAAAAGCCTGTTTATGCTTTTTCTACTCTTGTGCACCTTAAATTTGGGTGAACAATGAAATACCACCTTTTAACAAATAGCAATATATAGTTTCCTTTTGCAGTGGATGGGCATAGAAGAGTGGCTCATATGGAAAATTAAATCAATAACTATCTTTTGGATTAATTCTTTAGGTTAATGTCACAGTATGTGGAAAGATGCAGTTTTGTCTTGGTTTGGATTCATCTTTTTGACTTCTGAGGTTCACAGGACATACTTGTGCCCTCAGTAGGCATGGTGTCTCTTCCTATCTTGTTGCTTCATACGTAGCAGAACATGAAAGGCACATATTACCTTTAGCATGTAGCATGTGCATTGAGGTAGGAGATACCTTGCTCAGAGATAAGTCCTAAACATTCTTAGGCAATTTAGAGGAGAAGGAACTTTTTATGACTCTTCTAATTTACATATATCTCTTCAAAGTGATTTAAAAACTCTTAAGTCAGCTACTCATCTTGTAAATATGGCTCTGCTACAGCTGAACTGACCTTCTTGCACGTATTATTTACAACAGCTTCTATTTCTGTTTGCTGTGTGGAGAAAATAGAGAAAACTTAATTACAAACTCCCAGGTTGTCTTCAGATTCATTATAAGAAAGCAATTCTGTGAAGAGCTTTGATCTTTATTTAAAATGTAAATGTATATTCAACTTTAACAATCTGAAATTATACATGGAATCTAACTCTTAAGCAAACTATCCTTTAAAACATCTTAAGGTAGAGAGACTGACAAAAAATGAACATTGCTGCAGCTTTGTTGTCTGTGAACTCTGGCTAGCAGTAAAAGGAAGATTATTCTATTAGAAGGGATTAGGAAACAAAATATAATCAACTCTCCATAAAAAAAAAAAAACATTCAAGTATGAAAAAAAAAAAAATCTATTTTTTCTGAGATTATTATAAAATTAAACGAAATAAGTCAATGATAGTACCTTGTTCTTATTACATACCTGTGGTGGCCCACTCAGCAGCAGCCTCCTAGGGTGGAAGGTGTCCATTCTGCCCTCATTTCTATTGTTGTAGTCCATATGGATTGGCTTGGGAACCGTCCATTGGCGGTAGTACAGAGACTGCTCTGTGCAAGTCATCATCTTACTCATAAGAGGGCGAAAAGAACTCGCCCACATAACAGAATGGTAAGGCAAAAGGGAAGATGATTTGGGAAGTCCACTGCTGTCAGTAGAAGTAATAATGTCATAAACCAGTTTGGGCAGGAAAACTATGGGAGGCTGTTTTGATGCTTTGGTCATGGAGCATTGAGAGGTTTGTAGGATGAAGGAGTTATGAGTAGGTGCAGAGGAGGAAGAAGAGGAGGAGAAAGGTGAGGAGGATGAGGACGTGATAGAAACCTGGGCACTTTTTATGTTTTGTTTTGTTTCCAGCTGTTCAGCGACCGGTGGCAAGTGTTTGCTCACTGTTGTTTGCGCCCCCTTGTCTACTTTCTGCTTCTGCCTTTCATAGTTATTTGTAGTTTCTTCAGTGCTGTTGCTTAGGACTTGGTGGGGGGATTTTGCTGTATCCACTGCTGATATTAAAGGAGGAGATGGTTCACTACAGAATGCTGTAACTAAAAGAAAATTCGTATTTAAACACAGTGCATCTACCTCTGCTAGTCAATGCCATAGTTATAAAACAACAAAAAAATAATCATTTACTGAGCATGTACATCAAACACTGAAATCTCAGTCCTTTCTTTTCTTGTACAGGAAGCCATAATGGGACTAGTTTGGAGTATTCTTCTCAATGCAGAAAGTGACTTTTAAACACTGAAGTGCATAGGAAAGATGTCAGTACTCTACTGCTCTCATACATTCCCTGCTTAAGGTGTTCATCACCCAAGACAAATACAAAATTACTGAAACCATTGTTTAAAAACATATAAAAAAAATTATTCACAGGCTGCTACCCCATCAGACTGAAAAATTTCTACACAGACTGACATCTAGAAACAGTCCTCTGAGTCAGCTCTGATCTGACACATCTCTGCATCACTGCAGCACTTAACCTGCTCTAATAAAACCTGACTCTCAAGCCTCTGGTGCTATATAGTGCAGTAATGCATTCATACAGCTTTAGGTCAGAGCACATACTCTCATGTAGATACACCTCACAGCTACTTGCTGATTTTTTGAAATTGGTATGAGTATCTTTCATGCTTAGTGAATTCCAAAGAGGAGATGCAAATACTT
Organism: Merops nubicus; assembly: GCF_000691845.1. Lineage (NCBI taxonomy): Eukaryota > Metazoa > Chordata > Aves > Coraciiformes > Meropidae > Merops > Merops nubicus. Next base: position 61,003 of record NW_008631706.1, read on the forward strand.
CATAGTCTTCAGAGTAGACTGGAACTGCTTGAGGAATCAGTCTTCACATAGTACTAGAAATATCTGTCTGAAGCTGAACATCAATAATAATAGCTTTCCTCTCACAGTGACAACAAGAGTCTTGCTTCTCAAAACAAAAAAACCTCAATATATTAAATCAATAGTCCATAGTTTCTCTTGGTCTCAAGAAATAGTAAGATATACTCTAGCTGCATATTAATCTAAAATAATCACAGAAAGACATTAGCAATAACTACAAAAAAATAAGAGTCTTGGTTCTCAAAACAAAACAAAACAAAAAAACCCCAATATATTAAATCAATAGTCCATAGTTTCTCTTGGTCTCAAGAAATAGTAAGATATACTCTAGCTGCATATTAATCTAAAATAATCACAGAAGGACATTAGCAATAAATACAAAAAAATACTGCCAGCAGTATGAATGTTTTCAAATAAAACCAGTATATTCATATATATTTCAAGTAAACTCAAAATACCAGTCTCCAAGAGCACAGGGGGGGAAAAAAAAAAAAAAGGAAAAAAGATTTCTTTAACCACAGGCAAATTGAGGCTACAAAGCCACAGGCAGGCCACATGGATACTGTGAAACTGATGAGCAGCCAACTTTAAAGGGCAAAAAAAAAATAATTTTGGAAATTAAGTGTTGAAAATTAAAGTTTTCTGTAGAAAAGAAATCATGAGCCAAATATGCGTGTCACCATGTTGAAATCTACAATCAGATGAAAAAGAATTTACTGTCACTGACAAACCCCAGCGTTTAAGAGCAGCAAGAGATTGTGAATTCTAGGAAGTTAACATACAATTTCTGTTCCTCACTTTTATTCAGCTCTCCTCTTAATATTATCTGCATAAAAAGCATGAAAAGAAATTTGTCAGACAAAAGAGCAACAGTAGTCCTCAATGTTGTCTCATGTTTTCTACATCAGTTTGCGGATTAAGAAGGAACTGAAGATTTAAAAAATAATCCGTCTCCAAAAGAGCTTTCAAACAGTGCAAAATTAATCTGCAAACTTTCCTGAGCAAAACCAAAAAGGTATAAATACCAATGAGAATGGACATGCTTTTTCTCCTACAGGTTTTCAGAAGATGTTTTTTTTAAATGTGAAATGTTTTCTTTTCCATAAATTGTCATAGCTTCAGTGAACACACTCAGCCATCACAGTACTAACTGAAGGTTTGGACTTTAGCGGCACATACTGAAGTAGTGCCTGATTTAGGCACCCCACCCTATGATTATTTTTCAAGCAAGAAAAGATCTTATTTCGTATATTTCAGAAATCTGATTTTTTTCGAAGTTGTCTTTAGTGATCCCACTAAAATAGGCCTTCACCAAAAACTTAATTATTCATAGCTTTTATTATTTATCTAATAAGATGAATAAAAGTTCTCTTTTATGTTCTAAATGTAAATAGAGATAATCTTAAGGTCTTACTGGAAGCTTTTGAAGAGAGAGATGAAGATGCAGAGTCATGGGAGCAAGATCTTTCTCTTTTCATTGGACTTCTCTTTTCTGAAGTAGAACCTGTTTCATGAATGGTATTAAGGAAAAAAGAAAAAAAAAATACTATTCAAATAAGTGTGTAAGAAGACAGAGCTACATCGTCCAAGTAGGGAAAAGTACACAAGTTTGTGTGGTTTTTGTCCTCATTCTGACACTATTTTCAGTATGGAGAGTATCTATTACTACCATGCAATACTTGATCAGCCTAGAGTCTAATCTAACTATGCTGAGCTGCAATAACAACACAAAACCAATGCTGCAGCCAGGAGCTGGTAATTTCTAGGTATCTCAAACATATTTTATCTTTCTACTCATGTCTTACTTTCCTCACTAATCCAGTGTCAGGGAAACCAAAATGCAACAAGCTCTGTTTTGCCACTGTTATGAAATTACCTCCTACCCTATACATTACAGCTTTATGGCCAGGTTATATCTCGGCTTTTGGTGATGAAAATCCATAGCTGGACAGCCACCAAGGCTATTCACTTGAGGTTCCTAGTTTAGGTGTATAAAATGCTTGCTTCTGTACAGTTTTACCATGATAAACAGATACATAAGCCCTGTCAACAGTAAACTTAGACTGTAAGTCTACCTCAGGTGTTTTGAATTGGACTCTGGAGAAGCATATCATACTTCATGGACTACAATTCAGACACCTAACAATTTAGGTGCCCATTTGACTCAGATCACGTATGATCTCAGTGAACTTTAAATGGGAAGTACTTATCACATCTGAGTATGACCTCAGATATTTCATTTCTCTATGAATAGTACGTATTTCATTAAAGTAAATATTTTTTTGTTCTACTCAGTCTGCTATCCTTATTATCAATGAGCAAGAACTTAATAGATGAAGAGTAACCAGCTCTTTTCCTCCTCATAGTATAGAAAACAAAGGTAAGCAGTTGGAGATTTAAATAAACTAGGGGGATAAAAATCCCTCATTTTCCAGTTACAAAGCATAATAGTAAATAAAAATGTAAAGAACTTAATGATAGCTGATAACACCCATCAACTATTACTCAAAAAAACACTTAACAGTTCCTGGGGAAATTTTTGTTTGTTTGTTTACATGTTTATATGTTCTTAATTGCTCTTTTAAGATAATGAACTCACCAACTCTACATCATCAATTTGAATTCATGGACATTTTCAAGAAGTACTCAGAAGTTACTATGTTCAGATATATTTTCTAGCCATACTATTTAATAACTTAAGACTACTCAGATGTACTGTATACAGTTTCCTTGGAAGGAATCTTCATCATTGGCAGAATGCAAGTGTAGAAAACACAAGTGCAATGACATGAGGCAGAACTGAGGAGCAGACCTTACTCAGTAAGGCTAGCTCCAGAAACTGTCAGCAAGTAAGTATCCATACAATCCTGTTTTTTTTCTAATACAACTCAATTGTTTTACATCATCTTTTATTATCACTATTAATAATACCTTCTGTTGCTATTTCTTCATCTTCATTATCGGTGCTGCTTAGTTTCTCTGGGTCACTTTCTAACACATCATTCACAACTGCTTTCTCTGTGTGAATTTCTGAGCTCACAAAGTATGCTGCCAAACCAAGTTCTTGCTCCAAATTTGTTCTTACCAAAGAAGAGGAGTTTATTAAACGTAGGTCACAGTATCTCAGTGATCTGGAGAGAAACAAGAGGGGCTAGTATGAAAACTCACTGTAATCTACTCCTTATTTCTTTTACAAACACAGCCAAAGGTGGACTTTTTTCTTTACCTGCTTGAACTACAGATGAGCTAGAACACAGCATGTCTTTTGTTTAGCACTGGTGCATACACTTTTCTTTTTTCTTAATCCAGTTATGCAGCTTAATCTAGTATGCTGAACATTAGCACCAGTGTAAGAAAAAGAATAATCATTTGGGTTCTAAGTTTAACACACAGAATGGGATTCAGTTGAACATACAAAAGCATTTAGTGCACCAGGACATTCTGTCTGGCTTCCAGCTGCCATTCCAGTAACTGATCTCTCCACACATCCTGTAGCACATATGCCAGCATCATGCAGATGTCTCAGCTAAAGTCTCTAAAGTCTCTATACCTTTATTTTTTTTTTACATACCTTTATTCTGTCCTTTAAACTGTGATAACTCTCATAATATTTTCTGATGTCTTTATATCTTGCTGTGAACAGGAGGTTATTATTAATAATATGGGGGGGTTATTTATGACATAAAAACTGCCAGAAAATGGAAATGAAACATTTTGACACTGAAATCTGTTTTCTTGTCTCACAAGTAATTACACAGTTAATCTTTAGCCATTTAGTAAACAATGGATAAAAAGCTGCCATTGAAAAAATACTGGATCTTCTTACCGTGGCAAAGACTCCCCTTGTGGATCCATACCACTGAATATCAATATGCAAGGCAAACCTTCCAATTCCAAATAGGTCTGTGGCCTCCAATCTACATCTTCAATTTTCTGCCAAACCTGTGTAATGTAAGAAACACTGCTGGACATACCTATGTGCACAGATGAAAATACAGAAGTATATACTTTTATCATCTGTTAAATGAATTCATTTGTAGAGTGGATGGATGTTCCACCAAAGGAAGCCACAGAGCAGATCCAATTTCAACACGGGTAGATTGCGCAGTGCCTAGAGCATTACAGGTAGCAATCTGCCTGCTGCAAATCTGAGGAGATTTGGACAGTGTGTTCCAGTCTGAAGAGCTTCCCAGCTGCATAGCACTGAGGCCAGGGCAGAGATCGGTGGAGTGGATGTGGTACAATGGCCAGTAAAGCCAAGCAGGAGTTTTGGGGCAGACCAGAGCACAGAGGATCGCCTCTTGTTGCAGATAATGGATGGATGCTATCCCCTGAATCCTCCTGATTTTCGCCAAAGCCATCAGTTTTCCTGGTAAGTTCATGAGAAGTTTGATAGCTAGATCTATTGTTTGACTGTTCAACATCAGACTGTACTGCTTTACTTATAGCAGTCAGTCGTTTTTACTGCAAGACTGATCTACTGATGAGGAGTACACAGTAGGACCAACAGTATGACAACTCAGCCTCTGACATTCAGACATGTACCACTATTATGCATGTCAGAGAAGATAACAAGGATGCAATTCAGAATTAACACTGATTTTTCACAATAACTTGTGCCTAACTTATAGCAGAATGAGATCAGCATTAGGCCCTGAATCTCACATGACTTAATCTAACATGTATTGAATCAGACACATTACAGAGTGTACCGTATATACACATACATATACACACACCATCCAAGAATGTAATTAAATTTTTGTTTTGATGATCAGATTATGGTAATTTTACAAAAAGCAAGAAAGTATCAGAGGCCTTTGTTAAACAGATAACCCAATGACTCTGGACCTAAAGGATATAAATTAATCCATAAATAAACACACAGTCCAGAAAAAGTCCTGGTCTGTGAGTACCGGTGTGCTCTAGGACTCATAACTGGCATCACTGATTTGGTGTCTTCATGCCACCTGCTGGTGACAAGAATAATATAGCTCTCAACTGGTCACTGACTAAAATCTTCGTGTACTAGGGTAATTTTGTGAGAAAAGTCTACTAAAATTGTGGCACGTTTATTTGGCTTTTTTTCCTTATTGCTCACAGTCTCTGTAGATAAAAGCAGTTCAACTGTTTGAGAGGGTTGCTACTGGAAATCAAGTTCTAGCTGCTCCTCTGAGTACTAACCAGAGATAGCACAGTAGAGGCGTCACTGAGAGTATGTATAAAACATAAAACTCACGCTCCTTATAGTGGTGTTCATTTTTACTAGTAAGACTCACACTTCAGCAGATAACCATAACTCTCACCAGTCAAGTGTCCCCACCTACCCACCTAATGAAGCTTCCCAGTATATGTCATTCTACAAGTTACCTTTAGTTGCTCCACAAAGTGCTTCCCTATTGTGATTCCAGAATTAGGATTTCCCAAGATTATTTCAAAGTTATCTTCAAGGGCTAGTCTTTCCCTTACATTATACAGACGTTCATATGCCACTGCAGCCAGCGGGGTACATGGAATTCTCAACACTACCATGAGGCCATGACCACTAGGACATTGTCTTGAAGAGTTTATTAGGTTTTGAGTGATTTCCAGAGTTTCAACTGAGGTGTAATTCTTCATCTGAGAAAGACCACACACTGCCATCATAGCTGCAGAGTAGTGTTGTATGAGGACAAAAGTCCTTATCACTGCACTGTGTAACCTGGGAAACCTGAAATAAATGGTGAATTAAATAGTAGAGTATTAAAGGCTAGCGCAAAAAAAAGCTCATTTTTACAAAAGAATTCTTCATATCTACTATTCAACAGAAACTAACCAAATTGACATTGGACAGACTTTGCAATGCATCATTCCACACTCAGACCTGGTGTTGTCTCCCCATTTCACAGTTAAGGTTTATTAAGCAAGTAGTCCACTAAGGTTACAACACTTGGAAGTTATCAAGACTTTACTGATTTTACAAAATTTATCACACAGTATTTACTAAGGTCCTCAGTAATATCATCAATGAAAATTATATTATTTTATCAACAAGAATAGTCTTCTTCATTATGTGTTACTCTTAAGGTGGGATGTTTCTCTTTTCTTACTGAAGCCCTGAACCAACTTACTCTTGTCTCCAAGAGAACTGAAATACATAGGCAGCATCCAATGAGCTCTCCAAGTTGCCAAGCCCACCTACCCCCCTCTAAATCCCCCGTGTAGGGCCTACCCCCCTCTAAATCCCCCGTGAAGGGCAGGGAGAGATGTAGTTATGCAATAGCTTACTGTTCTCCATTTTTCACAAAAATTAATATGTTTTGTCCAGGAACCATGGCTTGCTCAGAGAAGTGCCTAATATGTGTGATCAGAGCTCCAAAGCACCTTGTAGCAAGTTAAGTGTGGATGTGCTCGCTCTCCCAAGTAGCAATACAAATTCACAAGATTTTACTTGTCTCGTCCGCTTCTTAGCAAATGTGACACACATCTACAAGAAGAATCAGGAGGAGGACATGGGGAACGACAGGCCTGTCAGTCCAGCCTCAGTGCCAGGGAAGGTTATGGAGCAGATCATCCTAAGTGTCATCACAAGGCATGTACAGGACAACCAGGAGATCAGGCCCAATCAGCATGAAAGGCAGGTGCTCCTTGACTAACCCGATCTCCTTTTATGACAAGCTGACCCTCTTAGTGGACAAAGGAGAGGCTGTGGGTGTTGTCTACTTAGATTTTAGTAAAGCTTTTGACACTGTTTCTTACAGCAGTCTCCTGAAGAAACTGGCTGCTCATGGCTTGGCTAGGCATATACTTCACTGGGTTAAAAACTGGCTGGATGGCTGGGCCCGAAGAGTGGTGGTGAATGGAGTTAAATCCAGTTGGCAGCCAGTCACAAGTGGTGTTCCCCAGGACTCAGTACTGGGGGCTGTTCTGTTTAATATCTTTATCAATAATATAAATGAGATCGAAGACACCTTCAGTAACTTTGCAGACAACACCAAGTTAGGTAGGTGTGGGTAATGTGCTTGAAGGTAGAGAGGCTCTACAGAGGGATTTGGACAGGCTGGAGCAATGGGTGGAGGCCAGTGGTATGAGGTTTAACAAGGCCAAGTGCCAGGTACTGCATCTGGGACACAACAACCCCACACAATGCTACAGGCTTGGGGAGGAGTAGCTGGAAAGCTGTCTGGTGGAATAGGACCTGTGGATGTTAGTTGACAGCCAGCTAAAAGTGAGCCAGCAGTGTGCCCAGGTGGCCAAGAAGGCCAATGGCATCCTGGCTTGTATGAGAAATGGTGCAGCCAGGAGGACTCGAAGTGATTGCACCTCTGTACTCAGGACTGGTGAAGCCACACCTAGATTATTATATTCAGTTTTGGGCCCCTCACTAAAAGAACATTGAGGTGATGGAGCATGTCCAAAGAAGAGCAACGAAGCTGGTGAAGGGTCTAGAGAGTAAGTCTTAGGAGAAGCAGCTGGACGAGCAGAGGTTGTTTAGCCTGGTGGATAAACAACTTTAGGCTGGATATTAGGAAAAATTCCTTCACCAAAAGGGTTGTCAAGCATTTGAACAGGCTGTCCAGGGAAGTGATAGAGTCACCACCCTTGGAGGGACTGTAGATGTGGTGCTTAGGGACATGGTTTTGTGGTTGACTTGGCAATATTAGGTTAATGGTTGGACTCAAAGATCTTAAAGGTCTTTCCCAACCTAAACATTTCTATGATTCTTGCAGATCCCAAAGAATTCATCTGCAGCTACAGATGCACATAGTGTATCACTACTCTGTTGCAGTTATTCTAGACTTGCTCCACAGGGACTGAGGAAAACCGATGATGCATTTTCAAGGTTTGATGATTCTCTGAAGTTTTCATCTCTAGTTTAAATGTACAAATCACAGTGACACGTCTACTTTTTGTGATTCAAGTGTAATGTAAAAAAATTCTATGCATCCAAACCAGCCAGGGTCAGCAAGTGACAACACTGGGCAAATGTAGTAACACATTTGAAATTACATGATGATGCAAGGTTAAATTATCACAATATAGGAGTAACTACTGGTGACAACAAGAACACACTCTAAATTGGGCTAAATAATACGCACGATTGTAGTAACAGGCAGTATAGACTGTTTAGATTACAGGCCAAATGGATACAAAAAAGAGAAAATAAGAATGAGTGAAATGCCCCTGCATACAGAGCTGACCTGTGGAAGAGTGAGAAAAAAAATAAAAAACAACCACCACGCTTCTAGCTAGTAACTCCAGTCACTAAATTTCCTGTGTTAAACAGAGGAGGGTAACCATACCTCTTTCCCAAAGCCATCACCATTGCTTCAAAAGAGCTGTCGTACCGAAGCAGTGGAATACTATGTCCAGAGAGTGTGGACTCAATGAATTCTGGCAGTCCAAAGTATTTCTTGTTTTCATGATATAGATCTACACCCTAAAGCAATTGAAGTAATAAAAACATGAAGGTGAAGTCTATCAATTATTAATTTACAATTGATTAACCACTGGTATCTGATATTTTTGCAATCACATTATCTAATAAGCATACATTTACTCATGCATATTAACAGGAGAGAAAAACAGATTTTTTTTTTTGAAAGAGAAATTTGACCCAATTTTTCCTTGTTTCTCTCTTTCTTTCTCCCCACATATACGTATACACAGACGGAACAGCTATGTATGGAATAAATGTACACACATAAGGAAAAATCCATATATGTAGATATATTTATGCAGTAATGCACTAGAGAGAGATTTTCAGATGGTTTCCATTATGAAGCTCAGAAATATTTAGCAGAGCTTCTACAGTTTGTAAAAGATATAAAAGGAATAAAGAAAAACAGCAAGAAATTACAAGATAAACAATGGGGAAAAGAACTTGCCACGTATTTAAGAGGAAAAAGATGCCATGCAAACTTCATTCTCGTTTAAAAAAATCACAGGTCCTCCACAGTTTCATCAAGTATATAAAAGTAAAATAACTTATGAAAAGCTCACAAAAGCATGTCAAAGTACCCATCTTACATTGCTGTATGAGGAAGGCCAGTGGATCTCATTGTAAGGGCTGATATGAGTATGTTGGGTCTGCAGTGCATAGGGGAAGGAAGTCACATGGAGGGTCACAATGTTTGCCGCCTCTTTCACCTCCCTGCAGTTCAACAGTCTATCAACAAGTCCTGTAGACAGTTCTGTCTGAGGATAAAGGCTATGCATAGCACTGCAAAAAAGAAACCAAAACTCTCCGAAGTGATCAGCACAGGGGAACATTTGTGTCTGTGGAACAGCTTTGACCTGGATGTGAAACTGAAGTTAAACACATACAAGGAACTTAAGACTGGTGTTCACCCTGCTTTTGTTGTATAGAAGAATGGGGAAAGAAATGCAAATTATTTCACTGCAGCTGAAAATTTCTGTAACTCTGATAAGCTCCCTAGCTAGTAAATTACCAGTCCTTTACAGCTACAGAGATAAAGGATAAAAGGAAGCTGATGTTTTGGCAGTTACCAACAGACACATAGCCCTGTAGGAACTTTGACCAAATTGTTAGTGCTGTCCGTAAGAAAATGCAATTCTTACCTACAAAAATCAAGACAAAGAATGTCAAGCAGTAAGTCAGTATAACAGAGAAACAGAGGTAAGGTACCTGTTACAGAGCTATTATCAAAGGGTTGAATCGTTGTTATTAGTGCAAATGCCAGTAATGGAACACCCACAGTCAATTCCTTGCTCTGGTGTTAGTTTTAAATCCAAATTCGTGCTATTTAATTTTAGGCATTTACCTGCAGTGACTAAGTTACAAGCCTAGTCACTGCAAGCTCCTGTTACCAGCAGAGAAAGAGAAGTAACTGCAGAGATTGTGTCCAAACATGATCCAAGTCAGCCCTCAGAGATGCCTGTGGCTCTGTTGCAACTAATTGGGCAATCCCAAGCAATTACACTGCTGTTTTAGGCACCTCATTTAACTACATTCAGTTAGGTGGTATGAATCCTGTTGTGCAGAATAATCATCTCAGTAGTTCTAACTTGCATATCTTCATTAGATAAGAGGAAAAAAAAAAGAGTAAAGAAGCAATAGAAGTTCTTCACTACCACTCAAGGATGTTATCTAAATAAATGCCTTAAAGGCTGTGACAGATGCAACAGGTCATGTAAGTTCCTAAGATATAGAGGAGTTGAGATTTCATATGCAAAAATAAAGTTCTGGTGAAAATCATCATTCTTAACCAGCATCAAAGACAAGTCCTTGCCATTTCATTCACAAACAAGATTCCATAGTTTTTCATTTCAGAAACACTACCATGCTCCCGAGTATGTTGGTGTTTCTGGAATACAGCACATTTGCCAAGTTCCCAAGCACCTCAGGAGCCAGAAAGTAAAAGCAGTCCAACTTCTCAGCAGGCAGATTGTTAAGAAGCCAAGGACACAGGGCTCTGTGAGGGAAGCAATGAGTTATGCAAGTGAGATGATGGGGAACTTGGTAAACACTGGACAGAAACCTCCCTGCTTCCCTGAGAAATCTACCTATGTATCCACAGAAGCTTTCAAGTCTTACAAATCAGTGATTCTGGATAAAAATTTTAAAAAAAAAAAAAAAATTGTTCTGGAAAATTGCCAATCAGTTAAAAAAAAAAAAAATAAGCAGCGGTGTTGGCTCACTAGTTGTCTACTCACTGTGGAAGGTTTTTGCATGTTTTACAGCCCAGAGGACACTGACAGAGGATAATGAGCTCTGTGTACTTTCACAGGAAGCTTTCCTTTGAACAGATGACAACCAGCCAAAAAAAACAATAGCTATGTCTGAAAGAAGATAAGAAGGGTGAGCAAGAAAAGCTGAAGTGTTCCACTGAGGCATAATATAATAAGCAGGATAAGAAGTAGTCATGGAGGACCTTAAAAGAAAGCCTGTTTATTCAATGCATGGGAAGACAGAGTTAGCAGAAAGATGCAAACAAACATGGAGGAAGGGATAAATCAGAAAATCTGGAGAGCTAATGCAAACAATAATAATTTTTCTAAGAACAAGTTATAGTTTTCTTACCTCATTAGATCCCAGTGTGCATGATCGTGGATTAGGACAAACAATGTGTGTGGATTCTGCATAGAGTTTTGTAAAAAGACTCTGAATTTAATCTGGGCCTCTGCATCTAGTTTCATAACATACTGTTCCACCCTCTGCTTTGTAAGATGTTCCTTTTCTAATCCAAGTTCTAATAAGATACCTAAAGAAATGGAACAAATGTCACTATTTCCAGATACAAATGCATTTAATGATGGCATGTGAATCTAAAATAAAGCTAATTAATGAGCACCTGAGTGCCAGAGATGAAACAAAGTCTGCTGATAAGTCACTTCAGATGGTGGAACACAAATCAAGAAATCCATTTTCTCAAAGGAGCCCAAATCAAGATTTTGAGTGCTGGAGTCAGCAATTGAGCAAATGTGAGACAGCAGTTTCTGAGCCACTGCTAGCTGGAATGGACGAATCTGATGTCGTTCCATCTCATAACCTGGAAACGGGAAAGATTTTGTTTAGATGTATGCCCGAAGCCTAACCTAATGTTAAAGTCTGGCAAAGAATGACTGATCTACTCTTTAAGGTATTTTGCTTATGAATGGGGGTTCCAGTTTATGAAAATCTATATGGAATAAGCAGATAAATCTTTCTGCATTTGGGCATTTTGGTCTTATAAGTCTCTTAAATGCCTGAGAGTTGAAAGTTAACTTGTGCAATAGTATTCTGCTACCACAGAAAAAACAGAGCTTCAAAGGCTACAACAGCCTTTGTGGAATGAAGCAGCACATCCATCAGTGTAAATCTGAATATCCCAAGACATGAGTTGCTGTTTGCCTCAGGACTTTTGCCTTCAGGAGGCTAGGACTCTGCCTAGATGGATCTAAGTGCACACACAGAGACCTGGTCTCAAGTACACCACCCTGTACCTCTTCAGAAAATCCTCCTTACTTACTTGTACACACAGGTGTTCCAGTTCCATTCAGGGCTGTTGGTTTATTTACTGAAGCAGAAAGTGATGAAGAGATGTGCCCTTGGGTTTCCTGATAAAATTTCTCCAGCAAAAGATCAATGTCACCCTCTATCAAATTGAAGGGATAGTGGAATAAACATCCATGTTAATAAGAGCTGCATTCCATATGGATTTGCTTTTGCAGATCTTAAAGAGCTTTATATATGCTTCTTAGTTATCCTGCCCTTGGCTTATTTGCTTTATACATGAACTCTTTTGTTATTTTCTATTGCATCTGTTTTTACAGCATATCACTAATAAAAATGCAGATCAGGCCAGGGGATGACAGACCAGCTCTGCAGACCATTGGCTAGAGCATTTATGGAGGGTGGTAAAAAAATACCCTCAAGGCCCTGATGGACATCAGCAACAAAGGCATGAAACTGGCTCAGTTTGTGTTCAGACCATGGTATTACACTGTTCACTAGTAAAGGCTATAAGAAGTTGTGGAAAATCTGATAAATATTTTTAAATTTTTAATATTTTTCAGAGACAGAAAGAAAAATAATTCACTATAAAGCTGAAAATTTGAGTTTTGTAGCTAAACACAATGCTGAAGTAAGCAAGGTATGCTTTATTGAACTGTTTTTAGGATGCTCATTTTCTTGTTCCGCTCAAACAATAGCAATAGCAAAAGTGATTTTGAAGATACTAAGAACAGAAACACTAACATAACTACATGATGGTTCAAGAAAAATGAGTTTCTCTTAAATGACCACTCAAAATATCATGACACATTTCTTGTGATCTCAGTACAGATCTACTGAGGTGATGTGAATGGCAATGGGGACAGTGACATCCCACTAACACTGACAAATATGGTGCATTTGTTCTAGGTGTGTGATACAGTTTAACTTTCCATGTGGCTCACCTGTGCCCAGATAATACTGCCAGTAGTAATGCTCAGTATACTCAGTTTAAAAATTATCTAGTAATCCTGGCTCTCTGCAATTTTCTTCTCTTTCTCACACATCATGATCAACTTTGCAGTATGGCAAGTTGAAAGGACAAATCCTACCTTTGATGAAATAACTCTGTTTTATCATGGCCTAAGCAAATTCTGTGATTAGGGCAAAAGAATTTATGCTTTCAGTATGAACATGGACTTACTTATTATATGGATGGATTTGCATGGCTAAGAATAAATACATTCAGCTATTTGCTGGCATATTTTTATGAAACTGACGGATTTTAGAAACTGACACTTAGGAGGAATTTCGATTCAAAGGTACTTTCACAACTTTGTCCTGCCTTTTTTCATATATTTCTAAAAATGTCTTGCGTCTGCGGAGATAATGAGCACAGCTATTTTCTCTGACTTAAAAATTTCAGGGACTTGGAAATACGCCTCTTTATAATGTGTTAGGTACCTGGGCAGAGTGTGCTAAAGAAGGACCCCAGAGATTCCACTTTCCCTGTGACCAGCTGATAGTTAACTTCTTTTTGGTAGTCTGAAGGAGTGAGCATGCTCTCAGACAGAACTCTTGCCTGATACTTTCCTAAAAGACAAAAAAAAAAAAAAAAAAAAAAAAGTGATTTTGTGAGCACTTCAAACTAAAGTTAAAATTGTTCTGTCATAATAAAAAACAGTACATAGCTAAATAAATGCACAAAAATGGCAGAGATTAATCATTTCTCTCTCCTACATAGGTATGCACCAGAAACCTGTAGAACTGATTCATGTTTTATAATGCTTTGGGGTTTTTTTCCCAGTTTCAGAAATATTTGTTGATATGCTATATAAAAAGTTCATATAAACAGACAAAGGAATTGTCAATTATCTTACAATCATAATGAATATTTGAATGGCTAATTAAGGAATTTCTTCAATTATCAGCATAGCCCTCAACAGGTTTTTGAAGGGAATGACACTGAAAGACTATCTTTTAGAAGCCAATAAAATGTTTGGTCCCCTGCTCACAGCGATATCCCAGTCACACAGAGCAGGAGAACTTCATGAACCGTGTGTGCTGTAACTCATCATTACTTTTTCTGTAGCAGTGTTGGGTGGGACGCCTTGGTGAGGAAATGGGTAATGCAGGCAGAATGTGCTTTGCTGGGGAGAGACCCAACTGTGCAGCATCAACCTAGGTTCATCAAAATCCATCACTTGATGGTTAGAGCTCTGCTTTATGAGTCAGCTTGTTCCAACTCCAACAGAACCCCTCACAGCCTGGAGGTTTTGCCTGGAGATACACCCCTGGGATCTTACCTGTTATCACAATGCAGGAATCAATGGCTCGATTTCTACTGGCACATATGATCACCACATAGTTTGTCTTTACTAACTTTCCTTCGGTGAGTAGCTTAAACATCTCCGAAAGCCCCTCAGCCAGAGAGTAGGTGCACTCGATGATATGGACGCTGTCGTTGCAGGAGCTGGCTGCCAGGCCCGCCAGCCAGGGGAGCTGGGCTGAAGTCACTGGAGCAGCCTGGCCGGGCACCTGCGGGAAGGGCTGTGGGACAGCCTGTTGGTACTGGCGGATTTCAGACAGGTGGGACTCCCGCCACGAACGCATCAAGATTTGTTCCAGATCGTCAATCAAAGGGACCTGGTCTGAGGCTGGAAAAAAAAAAAAATTAAGAGGAAAGTATTAGGAAACAATTTTTTAAATGGTTGAGTAAAAAGCAATTTTTTGCAAAATATGTACTTTTTTTGGAGATGATCATGTTTCCTATTTATGCATGCATGACACTATTGCCTGTAGCAGATGTGAACCAAATTTTTCATTTTGGAGTGCCTTTATGATACTCAGGTAATGCTGCCCTAATTGGAACCTAAGTATCAATTAGGAATATTTAAGAAGTTGAGCACTGCCTGTCTCAGCATAATATGACTTCTAATCACAGACTGTGTGCAAGAGCAGTGAATTACAGCTCTTGTCCTTTTTTATTTTTAGTTGTTGAGGTCCCAGATTATAGGAAAATATGAACTTTGATTTTATTTCCATCTATCTCATCTTCAAGAACTGCTTATTTAATTTTCTTTCATTATCATGAATGAAATTGTTTAAGATCACCTGTTCTAAGACTAATATCTAATACTGTCCTACCCTAATATACCTTTTCTCATTTGCTGGCATGTAATATATTCATTGCAGTCTATCTGGCTGTAAAATAATCTTACCTAGTTGAACAAGGTAGTAGACAGTGAGTAACAGCTGCATTTCCTCCGAAATAGGCTGTATTGTGGAGGCGCCGTATTGTTCATATGCTCTAGATAAAGACTGTGAATTTTTGTAACAGGTGTACAACAAAGGACTCACTATCACATCATTAACATTCCCACAAAGATATGGGAAGTTCCCATGACCTACAAAATAAACAATGTTTGTACACATCAATTTCATAATTTCCCACATATGCATTAAAAAAATGTAATAGTAAACTTTTAAAAATTAACAGCTTAAGCAGTAGGACATATCTTTACACCTCTTACAAACAGAGATTTAAGGTCTTGTTGCAGGGTTGGGGGTTTTACCTTTAAAAATAACTGGCTTTGCTTTACAGATTTTCAGCAAGTTGTCAGGAACTGAGACTGGTTCTCCTGAGCCCACCACTGGAGATGAGGCTGGTCCCACCAAAGCAGAATGTGGTAAAGATGTTAGGCTTCCTCCATCTAAAATTTTAGATATTATTACTGGAGTCAGGCCTAGAAAATATTTCCTCAAAGAGAAGTTATTCAATATCTTCTCATACCCACATTTTGTATCAAGTATCAAATACTTTTTATGGTTACATCATGCATTTAATGAGTTGTTACCACAACCCATACTATTATGAGAACTTTCTTGGAGGGCTAACTATATTGTTACAACCTTGAAAATCACACATGCAACTAAAGTTTTTGAAATGTTTACAAACAAACAGTTTCAGGTATGAATGCAAGAATACAGAGACTTATGTGATATCAATACACAAATAGTTATGATTTGTGTGTTCCAGGTGATAAGTTTTATTTCATTGCTTCTAAAGAGATTTTCTTGCTACAGCAAGAAAGAAAAAAACATAAGATTCAATGTTTACTCAGTCATAACTTCTGTATGGTATTTTTAATGTAAATAACAGCACATTTAAAGAAAACATCTTGGGGAAAGCAGGTTTGTTTCACCATATGCCATGCTAGTCTCTAGCTAGACTATGAAATCCAAGTGCCAAGAATACTGTGAAAAATAATTGAAACCATGAATGATATATTGACCTGAGTTATGACACTGATTTTAATATCTAAAAGGTATTTCAGTGTCTAAAGATGGACACAGACATGTTTGGATTTATTAATAATGCCTTGATGACTGGATCCTAATGAGAGTTAAGCTCAGCGCCTCAAAAAGAAATCAGTGGAAATGAAGCACCTAAATGTAGGTGAGCATGTAGGTATCAAACACCTTCCAAAACTCTAACATAAATCTGCATTCATCTTTAAAATGTTGCCTCTTTATACCCACTACTTTCTGAATAATGAAAAAAAAAATCAACACCTTAGGTATAAGTTACCATTTTTTATTCTGTTTGGAGCCTGTGGGTTGAGTTGCAAGTTCCAAGTTTCAGTAGATGATGGAGATTCTGGTGACCAACCTTTATGGCGCTTTTTTGGAGGTCCTGAATTTGTTAAAGTGCCTGAATAACAATGATATTTCAGAAAAGTATTAGAATAAAATGTATTCAGTTTTGTTCATGGTAATTCAATATGTTTTGCTAGACTGAATGCATGCATTAAGTACTGTGGTAGATAGGGTCAACTCCATGAATAAAACAAATTTTTATATTTTTAAATTTAGTTGCTATGACCTATTGAAATTTCTGGTAACTTTCTGGTCTACGTAAACTTCACTTATTTTATGCCAATGTTTACTCTGTACTAAGTACAATGTAGTAAGAATGAGACATACTAAGAATGCTTGTAAGTGTTAATATTTTAAGGTCAAGACTGTGTGCATTTTGCTCTGATTATTTCTGAACAAATGACACTGTGTCATGTAACTTATTGCAAAATAAAGTTCTCAAGGGCTTCAGGGTAATTTATTAATAAAGATCTGAGTTCTTTTCAACAATTTCCCGTCTAGAGGGTTTTAGCTGCTCCTTGCTGGTTACCATTTTTGAGTTTGTTATTCCATATTAGCTCCCAGCAAATTAATTCTGCACTTCCTTCTATCCACATGTAGGTCCAATACCTTTGTCTATAAAAACTTAATTTTCCCAGTTTTTCTAGGAGCTCCTGATGATTAATTTCATGTATTTTCTTTTGTTACTTTCTTGAATCTTCTTCTACACGACTGCAAAAAGTAGGAGTAGAATGATAAGCTTTCACTAACATCAAGTATTTCTAATTATTGACAGGTAATGGTCCTCCAGGAATTGCTCAGAATCTTACAGGATCAATCTATTTCTATTTCTAGAAATAACTATACAGAGATCCTAACACTACTTCATACCTGCAGGGCTTTATCTCCTGGCAAAATGGTTTGTCCCACATAAAATTCAAGACAGAGTAAGAGTCTTATATTAAAAAGGGGGGGATTAATTTTGCAAAAGGCATTAAAATTAAAAATAAAACTGAGCTATTCAGATCCAGAAAAAGATTGTTCTTTTGCAGAAGAACCTTCTGTAGAGGTTTTCGAAGATGACTCTGTCCTTTAAGCTCTTACCACGCGAGGGCAGTACTTCGCCATGTGTGCGGCTCATTCCTTCCTGTACTGTGTAGCCCTAATGTGACTGAAGTCACAAAGGTGACGAAGCATTACGAAGACTGTTTTCATAGAATCATAGAATCCTTTAGGTTGGAAGGGCCCTCCAAGATCATCAAGTCCAACCATTGAGCCATTAGGGCTCTAAAGTCCTCTGCTAAAACAGATCAGAATCTGTCAGGGTTGGAAGGGACCACACGGATCACCCAGTTCCAACCCCTCTGCCATGAGCAGGGACACCTCCCACTAGATCAGGCTGCCCAGAGCCTCATCCAGCCTGGACTTAAAGACCCCCAGGGATGGGGCCTCAACCACCTCCCTGGGCAACCCATTCCAGGGTCTCACCCCTCTCATGGGGAAGAACTTCTTCCTCATGTCCAGCCTGAATCTACCCACTTCCAGCTTTGCCCCATTCCCCCTAGTCCTGTTGTTACTCAATATCCTAAAAAGTCCCTCCCCAGCTTTCTTGTAGGCCCCCCTAAGATACTGGAAGGCCACAATAAGGTCACCTCGGAGCCTTCTTTCCTGCAGATAGGTTGATATGTGAAAGTAATCCATCTGAACAGAACTGGCAATAATATCTTGCTGCATGGAAGAAAGACATCAAGAACCTGAACGGGCCAGCAGGAAAACTTGGCAAGACTTATTAAAATAGAACTATGGCATGTTTCTAGCCAAAGTGAAGACCAACTTTCTTGTTTAAGCCAATGACATAGAATACAGTTTGTGACAGCAAACAACACAAAGCATTGTAATAATTGTGCAGTGAGTATCATTTATTTAATTTGGACTTAGCTCTCGAAGCCTAGTGCTCCATCTTAAGGTGAACTGCAACATTGGAATTATCCTCGGAGTGATTACTGAGAAATCTTTCTTAATTCCCTTCATAAAACCTTTTGGTGAGATTGATGCAAACTGACACATTCTTTAAGGACCTGGATTCAGAATCTGGTCTGTATTTCTATTAAATTAACTAACTATAAATATGAGAAAAAAAAACCCTTCCAATTAATAATCTGAACTGTAACAAAGCTATGGCTGGAAACACAAACTTTTTTTTCCCCTGAAAACTAACACAGAAAAAAAGTGTTATGGTCAGACAGGACTTGGGAGAGAATAGTAATTTCTAGTCATACAGGAAATTAGAGTCATGGTATCACTTGTTCAAAGCTCCTATTATTGCTTTGGAATATAGAATTTAGGGTTATTAAACAATAAATCCAAACAAGTACCTAAGACCGAAGGTCTCGTCAGAGCAGACAAGTTATTTTTCACCAACTGCTGTTTAGGTGATTCCTTGCCATTATAAACTGCTGAGCTGAATGCTGCCGTTGAAGGGATGTGATCTGTGGCTGCAGCTGGCAGGAAAAAAAACAAAGTGTTTACATTAAGCATGACTAGGTCAAGATTCCTAGTTAATATCATTAACTGATCACTTGATCATCTACTTTCATAGAGCCATTGGGATCTGCTCAGAGTGAATGCAATGCTGAATAAAACAAACCCACTTCTGATCTCATACCAGATTATTCTCTGTGACTCCCAGTTAAATTGCCTGGGCAAAATCTGATTCTGCAATTAAATACATATGTCAGATCCTTTAGCTTCTTTGCAGGTGCACCCTAGCTCTTACATGAAGTTTACTCAAGAACCAGCTAGAAGAATGACAGGAATTGGCTCTGATTTTAAAAATCTCCTAAGCATCCATTCCAATTGGACATCCTCTTTCCAAGCTTCTTTCTGACTATGTTGCATTAAAAAGTGAGGATTTCTCAAGCCTAATACGCTTGTAATTAATGTAGCTTTTTATATATATGTAACCTCTGGCACACAAAACATACCTATCTGCTGTAACCTCCAACTGATGTGCCTCAGTTGGCCTGTGCGAATCTCTGTAACCGAAGACACTAGAGAGCTGTTTTCATTATGAAGAAGCCCTGAGAGATCACTCTAGCCTCTATCACCTTTCATTTATGTCAAGCTAATGGAAAAGTACAGGCTTCCCAGGGAAGAGGCTGAATCACCGTCCCTGGATGTATTTAAAAAACGTCTAGATGGGTTGCTCAGGGATATGATGTAGAAGTGGCCTGGTAGAGTTAGATAATGGTTGGACTTGATGATCTTAAAGGTTCTTTCCAACCGTAGAGATTTTGTGATTCTGTGAAGTAAATGTTTCAGAAAGAATTTTTAATAAAAAAAAAATATAGATATTGATCATGAGTTTGTATTTTAATATTAAACCCACTTTTCTCAGCAGAAATAAAAACTCAGAAGATTTTAAATTGATGCCCATATAATGCCTGCATTAAAAAGGATCCTGGCCATAACATAAAACAGACTGAATTAGAAGACAAAGCTGAAATTACACTGATTCCTATAACATTTGTCATCTCTGAACAGACAAGCAATAGCTGGAGGAATATACCTATTCTCAGCAAGTTTAAAAACAATGGCTTTTAAAAAAAAAAATTGGTTTGCCTTAGCTATGAACAAGCTGCAGAACACTTATTTTATTATTTGCTAACCTTTTAGACATAAATCTTTGTGGAAAAAAATTAACAGCAAGAAGCCTTCAAAGTATGCTTGCTTCCTTTATTTGTCATATACCCCTAAATCTATTCTACTTGCTTTATTTCATGTGGTAGCATACTTAATTGCTTGTCTTTCCACTCACACAAGTACAGACAAATGTGCATGCACAGAAGAGTGGGAGTAGGTGAAAACCCAGCAGGTTTTCCTTCTAAGTGTTACCTGTGTGCTGGGTCCCAGCTGGAGCACTTGGGTTTGCTGCTGGGAGCGGCTCACTCGAGGTGCTTCCCGAAAGGCCCAGACCCTCTGGTAGCTGGAACAACGTGCTGGAGCAGGTGCTGGATAAAGACTGACGGCCCCTGAACTCTTAATAAGAAAAGAAGTTTTTTATCCTTTGATAAGTGTGGCATTTGCTTTTCCTTTGCATATTTGTAATTTCACACATGAATTACATAGAGGCTACAGAACTTGGAAGGGAGGAACTGATGTCTTCAGACATGCCATTCTCATATTAGGTCAGTCAATTGCTTTTTACAGCTGCTCTAGTAATCACCTAGCTTTAAAGAGTCTTTTCTTCTGTCTTATGTTTCACAAAGACACCCGTCCCTGTGATAGCTAAGCCTGGATGATGAAAACCAGAGCTTGAGGAAGACAGCTTCATTATCTTACCTGCCCCTTTCCAGCAGATTACAGATCCTTTGGTCAGAGCTCCCTGTGCATTCCTGACCAGATAATACTTTAAGTGTTTCTGTTTCTTGGGCTGAGTGGTCAGTTTAAGATTAATGTGATTTGAGAACTCTGTAAAGTAGCAGAAACCCTTCTTGCCACAGCCAACACAATTGCCAGAGAAGCCTGATAAAATAAACAATATATATAATCCAATTAGTTAGTTGGGTCACTATTAATAACAGCCAAAGACGATTTTTTTTTTTCCCTGGAGAAAAGCTGTTGGTTTGGTTTGCTTTTTCCACAGAGTGAACTTTTTATTAACATTTTCCTCAAAAAAAAAAAAAAAAAAAAAAAAAAAAAAAAAATTAAGTCCTCTGTAATTGCACTTTGGATACTAGATTGCAAAAACAGAACCCTACATTTACAGAACAATTAAAATAGGCCATATTTTTCATTTTCTGCCCACAGGAAAAAAAAAAATCACAATTCCTATTTATTACCTACCTGTGAAACATTAAACCAAGTACTAGATCACATGCTTAACCCCAGCCTTATTCAACACCACAGAAAGTACATGCTTCACTTCTGTTTCAGCTTTCACTGAAAGTAAACATGAAATTAAGTCTCAAGCAATTAAGTATATTTAATCTATCATACTTAATTAGATCTAAGTATGTATAAGTACAAAGTTCCTACTAAAGATGCTTTTTTAGAGCGGAAAAAATACTAGAGCCTTCCTGGGCTATTAGTTTCTCCAGTGATGGCTGGACTGTGTTAGCACTTCACAGCAGTTTAAACTATTTATGATTACGGAGACAAAGTGTCTGCAACTTTATAGACACAACAGAGACACAGTCCTTGCACATAAAGAAGCTTATTGTACTCAGGGGCATTTCCAGGGATACTGCCATTTCCTCTCATTCTGAGATGCACAGTCTGAGCCTCAAAGAGGGGCTCACGATGGTGATGTCATTATCATCGTAAATAAGGGGCATTCCTTACACAGTTATCTGCCTTTTGAGTCTTAAACAACGTTTTTGTCCCTTTTCTGAAGTATTTCCTGTAAAATTTTCATCTTGCATCAGACAAATACAACTGTCTGAGAATACTTATCTACAAAGAAATCCTATGGAGTGCAATGAGAAGATCATCTTCCCTGTGGAAATTTTTCACTATGCTCCCCACACCTGAGCTGAAGCACAGAGTTTTCTTTTATTTTAATCACATCTAATGAACATTTTTATGTGTCATCACAGGAACTGAAATGGAAAGGATGTGGTCAGAGAATTGGATAATAGCAAAACTAAGGGAAACATGTCACATAACATATGGACGGTAACATTGGAAATAAGTAACTAGAGTAAAGGATCAATAATATCATAGGTAAAATTAAGAGCCATTTATGAAAATTATTTCAATCACATATTTCAAACAAATGAGGTTTTCAAATTAAAAGTCAATGCCTTTTTCTTTCTGTAAAATAAAACCACTGAAATAGAATGCTTTGTAACACCTGTTGCTTGGTTTACAACTTGAGCACTTTCATTAGTTTTCAAATGACTCAGAAGAATTCATTAAAAACCTAAGTTCATGTGGAAATTGGTCTGGTAGCCATGGGAACAAGTGGCTAACAACTCATGAAAGCTGCCTATTATCTTTCTGATCCTGGTTAGTAGGATGATAAAGGTCATTATGACTCATAAAATCAGGACAAGTCATGACTCTGCAGAATCCTCTGTGTTATATCAGTCAGCACAAAAGCATCTGTCTAACATCACAGATCCTTCAGTAGCTGCAATAAAAGCAACAACAAAGGAAACAAAGTTAGAACGGATGTGGCAAAAGCTGTAGAGTTTGCATGCATTTTATGAAGATGAAGAATTCATGAAAAATCCTTCTCCTAGTAAATGAAAACTTCCCATACTTTGGGCAGCACTCTGAGCATGACCAACAGCACTGCAGTTTTTCCCTGGTTGACACTGACAAGCCCTTATGTGTTTTCAAACAGAAGCATGAAGTTAGAAGCACTTGAAATAGAAATAGAAGCACTTGCAAAATTAAAATTGTACTGTACACTTCTTAGGTTTTATCATTTTTCTGGGGGTGTCCAGCAACTTGTCAAAGCCACAAGCAAAAATATTTGTTCAACAGAAGTTGGACAGTAGACATAAAATCTTTTCACCTGGACTTTAGACCAGTCATTATTGGTAACTTTTGCCAATGATCATCTGCCTAAACCAGATTTAGCAACAACGTCTACCTGAAACCACCTTTTCCCTAATCACCTACTTTTAACTCTCTAAGTCTACTGGGAAATTAGTTAACACAACATATAGCATAGAGGTGAGGCCTAGTAAGGATTACACAGATCTAAATTATTCATTTGTTTTGAATAGTCCTTGGAGAACATTTTAGAGGTTTAGGTTTTAACTTTTCATTAAAGTCAAACTATCATCTTTCACCTCAAGGTTCCCCAGCTCCTCTGAGTTAGACTAAGAATCCTTTCTTGCAAGCTCCTGCTAGCAGCATTTTTCATCCCGTTCATTTTGACTGACACTTTTCACAATGACAGCCGTCGTTTTCTTAACGCAGCTCAGATCTGACATCACAGATAACATGATTATAATCCCAGTGCAATAAAATGCTGTTCAACCATTGCGCATTGCAGAGCTCTGCCAGCCTCTGCACTTCATGGTGCACACTGTGTAACACAGGAAGACCCAAACATTTCATCATCCTCCTTTCTCTGAATGCCCTGCTCATGGGCCATGGCCGGAGGCAGCAGCTGATATAGGGGACAGCTTGTTTCATAAACAAGCTCCATTAAATATTCCTCCATACATTCTAGAGAGGACAAAGGTCAGGCAAGTCGGGGCAGCCATAAGGTGACTCAATATATCTATGTCATGGGATTGATTTCACAGGAGAATTAGAAATCAATGCCTGGAGTTTAGGGGCTAAAAGCCTTTCACCTTCAGGTCACCAGTTCATATCCAACTCGGTTCAGTAGTGACTTAAGGCTCTTACCCTCTGAAGATTGTTTAATCAGAATGTGTTTGATTATATCTGGTATTCTATCATATGCATTTGCTTGAATTTGCTCACATCACAATGATCAATTGCTCATAATTTAAAAAGCTCTTCCATAGTAGGGACCTTGTGCTCAGAGGAAGGACCTTGGGCTAAAAAGGTGTGAAACCTGACCTACCCTCCCACTGTAGAAATGGAAATGGTCCCTTTGGATCACCAGTGAACTTGTGCTAGGGATAAAGGGAGCACTTCAGGATGGAACGATATCTATCTAATATTTCATCACCTAATCTTTCATAAATTGGTAGAAAATTTTCTTCCTATTTGTGTTTTAAATGAATAACAGGCTTTTAATTAATGTTAGTATTTTTGTGGAAAGTTGGCAGCTTGCTCAAAAAGTTATTATATTCTCAACTTTGCAGCAAAAGTGTTTTTTCTTTTCAGTTCTACTCACAAGAAAAAGCACACAAACACTAACAGTGCTCCACATTTTCCCCACCTACTCAGTACCACTCCAATTGAAGATCGAAGTCCTAAATTTAAAAAAAAAAAATGAAATCAATATGGTCAAACTGGAGAGCTCCAATGTAAAGAAACTCCCTATTACAAAAGCCAAACAGAACATTACATATTTTAACAGAAACAGCCACAGTATTTTATACCACAATGTTTTCATCTTACACACAACTTACAATGCAAGCAAACTAATCTTTTCCTATGTCAGTCTGACCTCAGGGATCCACAGGAAAAAAAAAAGATTTCTTATTCCCTGCCAGGAAGGCAGGCAGCTGTTTGGTCCTTTGGGAAGGAAAGTGACGGGTGTGTAGCTGATTTGTTTAGCATGAGAGACTCTCTTAAAGAGTGTGAACCGGTGAAAAAATTCAAAAGAGAAAAAAAACCTTTGGGAGTGGTACACGTTAGCTGCTTTTATTAGAAAATTATAAATATCACACTACAATTGAAGACCTTCCTCCATCTAAACATCCTTTAGGTTACATAAAACCCAAGAAAAAGCTCCTGAAGGCAAAGATCTGAACCTGTTTTTCAGAGTAGTTAAACCTGTGATCTAAGTTGATTAAGAGAATCATATGATGCACATATTCAGACAGAGAAAATTTTTTGCTTGTTTTTTCCTAAAAATGGGAGTTCTCTTCTATGGAATAATACACCAATTGTAAAAACAAAGAAACAAAACAACCTCCAACAGAAATGACTTTCAAATCACAAGCACATATGCCTTGACAGTGGGATAACTTATTAGCATAATCAATAAATTGGCATATGCCCCAGAGGCAAATCAGCCCTAATAGGAACAAGACCATAAGTCAAAAGCTGGCCCAGAAACTACCAAGACATTTCCTGTTTTCTTCTGGAATTTTTGTATGCTCCACAGGCAGCTTTATATGCAGGCAGACCATGAGAAATTAGGAAACTATTAAGTAATTCATTGGTGCCTTTTCCTTTCACAGAAGTTGTTTTGGAAAAAAAATCCACAGTACTGGGTAACAGCTGCCTTACAAAACCACAATATATTAAGAGCAAAAGCATGAAATTAGGCAAAAACAATGAGGTTGAAGGGTTACAAGTGATGTGTCTGTGCCACAAATAAGCCTGACCAAATGTGTGGGATATACTCTGACTCACAAGAACAGATCATTCCAATTCAAAATGAATCCAATTCAATTTCCCTCTAAACTTAGAAATGCTTGAAGGGACCACTCTCCATGTTGTTTAAGAAGGCTAACATGTTTGAAGAAGAACAGTCTAAACTGGGAACACCAAAAATAAGCCTTTACTCTTTAAAAGCAAGACAATAAAAAAAAGCTTCCATTCCTCATGTGAAATGTTTTGAACTAAAATCTATCACAAGACTGAGGTCACTGTGCTACACTAATAGAGAATTTAAAGCAAGAATGGTTCTGTCTTTTATCTCACTCTGTGTCTGAAACCGTGAGACTATTCATGTTTGCTTCTAATTTTACTTACTCTGATTTGTCTTTCATCAGTGTATGAAAAACAAGATTAATCATTTCTATCTACAATATGATCTGTTGTACAAGTAAGTAATATATATTGTGGTTTTTTCATGAGATTAGGGACCAGAAACATTATTTCTACCTACCAGATGAAGACTTTGGATCTTAAAGTGTGTAAATTCTTTCATACTTAAACTGGTTACAGAATACAGAAAAGTGATCCTAGTGAATTATTAAAATTCTTTGCAAAAGAATGTGTTTCTCTGGTGTTTAAGTGTATAACAACAGTCAAAAATAAGCATTTAAATGGTTTCAGGAAACTAAAACGTATTACATAAGCAAACTGAGGATGCAAGTAACATAAAATCCTCCCAGTTATGTTCCTGTTGCTTTTTTCTGTTCTTGTTTAGCATGCAATTAACAAGCACACTATTTCCTCTCTGATAACAGCCTAAGGAGCTTAAGCTGTTAATAGTGCTAGCACTGAATGACTTCAGTGGTACAACATTCCTGTCTTTATCTTTAAAATGACAACATGTGGGTGATTTACAACCCTCTTAATTCTTTTACAATCACTGGTCAAATATACTGTGACCAATCCAACTCTGGGAGATCACATAAGGAGAGAAATTACTGTACATAGAATTACATTACACACCTTCACACTACACTGTTATCCCAAATGCCTTGAAGAGTTGTTCAAACTGAGATAACAACTGAGCTCATGTCATATCCCTCAGTGTTTGTGAAAGGAAACTGTTAAAGGACAGAACAAATGTTTCCCTTCTGCTGCTTAAAGCTCAGACTGGTACACAGATATATAATTCAGCATTTTTTGGTTAACTAAGAAAATTATACATAAGAACCTCAGGGTGCCTGACCAAAAATTATATACCACTTTTCCCAATATAAAAAACAATCCATTTTAATAACATTATTATTTGGCTCATTCATTCACATGGTTGCAGATCTTCCCTATTTGTGTAGATTTAGAAGATGCTAACGGGCACCAGAAAGGGTGTAGTAAAAATAGATAGAAGTAGCTAAAAATAGTTCAAAGTAGCTAGTTTTAATGTCAGAAGTTAGACTTTCAAATAGACGAAAAGCAAGAAATTGAAATATCCTATAAGCAGTATTATTCAAACACACAGTATTACCTAATTACACAGAGGAAAAATGTCAGCTTAAACCCATTAATATTTATTTATACAGTGATGATAGCAAAAAAGTCATAGGTTAGGGTCCAGAACCCTTGCTATTGTTCAAACATGGTGGAGAATATTGCCCCTATCTCAAAAAGGTCATAAATTTTTGTAGCCTAAACTATCATCAAACTGTTTACATGTACATAGTAGCCTGAAAATTCCATTTGACAGGCTTACAGTCTGCTCATGTCAGTATCTGGAAAGCTAAGAAAGAGACGGGCAGCAGTTCAACTACTCCAGTTACCAGATGTGCAGTACCAGCCATTAGCACACAAACTATTTGGACAATGACTTTAGCCTTAGACTAATGGATAGAAGGTGATGAACCATTTCTGATGAACTGGCTCACTCTGTATCTTTCCAAGGCAAGCATAGCCAGCTCTGGGTTGTTATCTTGTTGTGCATCACCAGTGAGCATTACTGTAGACACGGAACGGAAACAAGATCAGCCAGACTCATTCTGGAAAAAAAAAAAGATGAGCTATTAAGTGCAGCCCACAGAAGAATCCACTTACTGGAATCACAGACACTTACCCAACAGGGCATTGCGCCCATTGTCATCTGGCAGGAATCTTTTATCCACGGCACACACTAAGAGGTGATCAGGTAAATTTGGTGACTTTGCACCAACAAGTAAAAACCCTGATGGTACCTCAATATGTTCATTGGAAATTGAAACCAGCCTCAAATCTTTACCAGCCTGGCAGAAACCTAGAAAAAAAAAAAATCAATTCATCATATTTTAAGTTGCCAAGATATTTTTGTTTCATACTCACAACTGTATTAAAGGACTTCATATATTTTTAATGAAAAACAAAGTTGTAGCCTTTGAAGTCAAGGGCAAACTGTGAGATCACTTTCTTCCCTGCCTTTCAGTCAGCCATAAATAGATGCTACCAGTACAATTAACAAACAAAAATCTGAAAATGTGCAGCGAAGTTTCTCTTGGTGATGTTTTGCAACCTACATATTCATGGGAGTGTTTACTAACATAATAACTTAGGCCTTACATTCAAAACCTGAGATAATAGTTTTCAATATGTAGTAAATTTACCCAGCTTTTCCCGGGTTTCTGAATATTTTTTAAAGCAACATTGAACAAGGCACACTTTAAATAGAAAAGAGCAACGATAAAGCCATAAGAATTACCACATTCACTTTAGCAAACAGCATGCCTGCAAACTCAACCCTCCAAAGGCTGCATTGCCTAAGGGAACAGAAGTCCTGTCCTCATACCAGGCGTTCCAACACAAAAACTTACCCAATACACTGGGCAAAGATCTAGTCAAATATAAGAGCAACCAAAGAGCAATCCAGCTTTATCTGGCAGGTAATGAACACTGACATTTTTATGATTTCTGTATCATATAGATTTTCCTGCTCTGTTGTATTATAGGGGAAATAGCCCCAATCCTACCCTTTTCAGTAGTGCAAATGCCTTCTGCCAGCATGTTTAGTGCATTTCTTACCATCAGTAGTGCAACAGCCTTCTGGGGGAGGCTTCATCTGGTAAGAAACAGGCGGACTACTTGACTCTGAGCCTTCTTCCTCTTCCTCCTCTTCTTCTTCCTCATTATCTGCTCTGCTGCCTGCTACAAATTATCATAGCATAAATGCCTTAGACAACAGAGAACACTGGCAACAAACCAATGAACGAACAGGGTGACCCAGTTACAGAAAGCACTACAGCAAACTGGATTCTCTCCTCTTTACAATGACTTTACTGTTGCCAGCTCTTAAGATATTTGTTGTTTCCTTAAAGCTCCAACTTCCAGTCATGCTTACAATAGAATGTCTTTCATTAAAAAAATAAAGCTTTTAGCTCCTGTGCGAAAAAAAAAAGCTTGAAAGCATGACCTGACTGCACCTGAGAAATTTTTTTTTAAAAAAATATATAAAGGACAAATAAAAAGAAGCCTCAATTTATAATTTTTAAGCTAACATCACAATTTTTAGAGGCCTAATTGCTGGTGTTTGAACAGCTGCTGATAAAAACACTGTAACTGTATGCTTTGCTTATAATATTAACGGCCAATATAAGCCCAAAGTCATTTCTTCTTAGCACTTTACAATGTCCTGGCTACAGTTCAAGTACAGATTTTATTAATTAGGTATTGACCATGTCCTTGATGTTGTACAGGAAACTGAAGGAACTGTTCCTGCTTGAAACTAGGTTCCCCACAGATATTGCCACGATAAGAACACCTAATTCTTGGGCCGTCTGTCTCCTAGCAGAACCCAGAGCTCTGAGTAAAGCACTGCGGCTCCCTGTATAAGGTCAAGGAAAGGCAGATCTCTAGAAAGACAATTCACAGCAGCCTGTGTGTGGACTCTGCTAGTCTAGGAAGCAACACTGAATGCTGGAGAGAAGAATATATGGTGTAGGCTTAATTTTTTAGAGGGCTTTAGGTGTTTCTTTTTCACAGTCTTTGCTGCAACACTTTTCTGGTGCACTGACTACCTAAATCAGCATTTTTACAAGATAACTTGTTTGTTAAGAAAATCCACGTGCATATTATTGGTGTATGTTTCAGCATTTCAGGTAGAGACTGCTTCTTTCCTTCCCTCTACCCACAGGACAATATTTTTTTCATGCATAATGCAACAGTTCCAGCAAAACATACTGAGCAATGACTCCATCCTCAGACACACTCATGGCAAATGGGACAAGGCTGGCCACCAGAGGAGTGCAGCTAAATGGTAAACAGGGAGAACACCTCTACCGACAGGCCTAAGGAAAATTTCAGACCAGATCCAGCCTTACATATGACAGAGACAGGACACAAGTACTAAGTGAACCCAGTGGGGCTTGTGTCTATGGCTTCTAGCTTCTTGGCTTCTGCAGGCACATGCCAGCAGCAAACACTAAGAATAAGCAAGAAGCCAAATAGCTTTTTGGACATGGACAAGAAAAATAGCAGTGAGGCTCCTACATTATTCTTTTGCTCCAGGTTTTAGTATTGAAACAGAAAAACAATGAAGCACACTGCAGTCATCCTCCAAAACTCAGTGTCACCTGGACATACTTTCTTTGCCTCAGTTGACTTTGGATGAGGCACTCAGAATCCCACAGCATATTCATCAAGGATTTTTTATTTTTCTATGACCCTCCTCAAAATACCTTTTTATTTTATTGACAAACTATTGTAGAACCAGCTAAGCAAATACTACAGGAAAAATTACAATAGGGAGCAAGCTGAAGAAAGTAAATCTGGAGCATGAAGATTTACCTTAAAAGGTTATTAAGACTTACATCCCAATCTAGAAGAGGATTTGAACAGTATGTTTACTTTTCAGTACCTAAATGTCAGGCTTCAGTCCTGGTGCACACCAATAAGGTCAGAACTTCAAACACCACTGTTTTAAGGGTGTAGTCTGAGGACAGGAATGCTGAAAGTGAACAAAGGGAAAACTGAAGCTCTCAGTCTTTCCTCTTTAAGTAGGGGTAAGTTACATGTTATGACTTAACCTTGACTAACATCCAAAAGCAATGACAGAGGTGAGTCTGGCTCTCCTCCCTGTCCCCACACTCCCAGACATGAAGTCCCTTCCTTCCACTTTGTGCCAGCTCTGACACTTGCTGGAGTCTGTGTTGAGCCATCACAGCTTCCTAACCCAGCAGAAAACTAAGTAAACAAGTGACCAGGTTTTTTTACTGACTTTATGTATTATATGCCTCTCATATACAAGAATGAGCTGCTGTCACCTGTAAAGGGCATCATTAGGGTTTCTGCTGCTTTTTTTTATAAAAAGAACTACAGTTTCTGCTTCCATGTTACTTTTAAAGCAGAACTTCTCCAAAGATATGCTGTTAGCATGTGTCTGTTCCACATCTTTTCTTAACCAATCCCAAAGGAACACACAATCAAGCACCGAAACCAGAGACATGGCGATGGCAAGAGCCAACTCACAAACACAGTTCTTATGTTCTTAGCAATCAGCTGATGTAACTTGATATAGCTCTGTCAAACTGTGAAGATTTTGTCCATATTTTATTGAACGTAAATCTATTCATGGATACCATAAACATCATTGTTTGCTTTAAGGAATTCTTTTCACATCTCACAAAGGATTTATTAGACCCTAATGTTTAGCATTTGTGATTAAGACATTGCACATGGAAAATTCCTCTCTCCTTAAGGTATAATTTAGTTTTAAGTTCTGCAAATATTTTAATATGCATTTAATTTTTTTTCTCAGTGGGACTATTCACAGGGCTGATATTAACCACAAACTGCAGCATCAAGGCTTAAATCAACAGCCACAAAATATATTATCATAGAATCATAGAATCCTTTAGGTTGGAAGGGACCTCCAAGATCATCAAGTCCAACCATTGAGCCATTAGGGCTCTAAAGTCCTCTGCTAACACAGATCAGAATCTGTCGGGGTTGGAAGGGACCACAAGGATCCCCCAGTTCCACCCCCTCTGCCATGAGCAGGGACACCTCCCACTAGATCAGGCTGCCCAGAGCCTCATCCAGCCTGGCCTTAAAGACCCCCAGGGATGGGGCCTCAACCCCCTCCCTGGGCAACCCATCCCAGGGACTCACCACTCTCATGGTGAAGAACTTCTTCCTCACATCCAGCCTGAATCTGCCCACTTCCAGCTTTGCCCCATTCCCTCTTAGTCCTGTTGTTACTCGATATCCTAAAAAGTCCCTCCCCAGCTCTCTTGTATTATACCCATGAACAGACAGTATCCCTTAAATGCAGACTCAGGAAGGAATGACTTAATCACAGGCACAAATTAGCCCCAAAGTTGTCATCAGAACGTGGAACATGGTGCTGCTATCAGAGCTGAATACACAGCACTGGGGAGGCTGCGCCTCGAATACTGGGTTCAATTTTGGGCCAGTCACTACAAGAAAGACACCAAGGTGCTAGAGTGTTTGCAAAGAAGGGCAACGAAACTGGTGAAGGGTCTAGAGAACAAGTCTTCTGAGAAGCAGCTGAAGGAACCGAGGCTGTATAGACTGGGGAAGAGGAGGCTGAGGAGACACCTCATCACCCTCTACAGCTACCTGAAAGGAGGTTGTAGTGAGGTGGGGGTTGGTCTCTTCTCCCAAATAACAAGCAATAGGACAAGATGAAATGGCCTCAAGTTGCACCAGGGGAAGTTTAGTTTGGATACTAGGAAAAATTTCTTCACTTAAAGGGTTGTTAAGCATTGGAACAGGCTGCTCAGGGAAGTGGAGGAGTCACCATCCCTGGAGGGACTTAAAAGAAATACCCTGGAGGTATTTAAAAGGTGCTTAGGGCCATGTTTTAGTGGTGGACTTGGCAGTGCTGGGTTAATGATTGGACTCAATGATGTTAAAATTCTTTTCCAACCAAAACAAATCTATGATTCTATCATATCAGTGGTATAGGATTTGGATGCTAACGGAAAAATTAATGCTTGTCATTAACTTTTGAAATCAGCTTCACATCTCTTTGGCACAAACATAATACAAAGGCTGAAAAGATGGCACTCAAATGTATCTAAGAGCACAAGAGAAAAATGGAAGAAATATGTTTTGTATTTTATAAACAAGATGTGATTAGAAAAATCAAAACTGTGACTGGGATTGTGATTCAAAGGGTATTTTGATTTCAGGAGTGAAGAATTAAAGAGTGTCAATGATTTGCATATACTGACTTCTAATAACTGGCAATCAAGCCCACAGGTTTAATTTGCAATTTATGTGTTAATAACTGAGCTAATAGAGATATGCAAGAAATATAAATCTATTTGAGCCAAATAACCTCGTCTTCTGTTGCAAAGAATTTTTAGTACACATTCCTAGAAAGTTCCTGAACATCCAGACCATTTATTGGCATTTGCAGATATGTTCTGTAATTACAAAGGCTAAGAAAGTTAAAACACACACACAAGACCCTCTTTAGTAACGTACTACCAGTGAGACCAAAGCAAACTGCAGGCTTTTCTGATGAAATGAAAAATCTAGCAAGAGGTTTGTTTAAATAATGATAGTGGTTTGGGATTATTTTAAGCACTACACGAATTTACTAGGTCTGGAAAAGAGAGGAAGCATTGTAACAAAAAGGAAGGGGGGGAAAAAAAAAAAAAACACACACACAAAAAAAATATTTAAAAAAAAAAAAGTAACAACCCAATACAAAAAAACACCATGCAGGATCCAAAACCAAGCTGTTATTTGAGACAAAGAGATCTGATATTATGTCTAAAACTTTTGTGAATGTAGTACTTTTGATTTACACAGCTACAAATATTTTAATAGACAAATTTAATTGCACAAATTACTGTAAAGGCATACATTTATGTTTTTTCAGATCTAGAATAGGTAGACTGCAAACCCTACTCAGTGGAAAATATGTGCAAATTCATTGCAAAAAAATCTAGTATCTAGGCCAGAAGGAACCTACATGTTGATTTAATTTATCTCCAGGCACACTGCAGTCTCTTTTGCACAAGTAAACTATTTTTAGGCATAAATTATCAAGACAGTTATATAATGACACTAGGCTAGTCTCAGTGACTGGCACATTTTCTGGTTTAGATCGTTATTTATGTATCAAATGAGATAGAAAAAAATATTTTAAAAAAACTAAAAATAATTGTAAGTTACATTTTTATTTAAAAAAATTAAAAAAATCCAATTGTTTAGGGTTTTTTTTAAACTGAGTATATATTCCATTGTCAGGCGCTGTAGCAATTTTGGTATTGTAACATCAAAGGCAAAAATCCATATCAGCCATTTTTATCAGTGGCTTTTTTTTCCCCCAAACGCTACATTGAACATCTATAATGGGTTATCAGTTCACAAAACGGAAAGTCAAAACATTTGGGTTGCATTAACCCACTGCACTACCTTGTCTAAATTATTTCTATCACATCTGCTTCAGGAAAATATTTGCTGTACTGAGGACCAACAGGCAGCTATGGCCAAGGATAGTCCAAGCATATCACCACGTCAGAATGCTAGGGTCAAGGAAAGATGACAATGATAGGGAAGGACAGGGGCTCATACAAGACCCCAGGATTGTCTCTCTGCTTCAGTGCCTCCTGGGCCCCAGAGCACAGGGATTCATGAAACTAGAAGTGGAAATTTCAATTAATGATGAGGCAGGAGCACACAACATCAGCTTGCAGACCTGTCCCACCTGAGGAACAACCTAGGAAAAACTCTACAAGTCCCTTCAGAGTCCTCCTTATCTGAAACTTTCATGAAAGGAATGTTCTCTGCCAGGCTCTTGTGAGATTTTTAATTAATTATAGTTCAGTCCTGTTTCCATTAACTGCAAAGAAAACAAGATCAGCCCCTCAAAGGTCTGGAAAGTTCTCTGTAAACCTTGAAAGAAAGAAGTTACAGAAGTGTGAAATTGCACTTTTGTTACGGAACAACGAATCTGCTCCTGTAGCATCTTTCCCAGCTGATATCATAATCCATCTTGTGACATCACAGCTGGCTGCTGTGGAAAAGTTGATGAAATCCTCACAGAAAGGTTTGATAGGAGGACCACTTTTTGTAGGGAGTAAGCAGCATATATATGCAAACAATGAATGTAGATTCATTATTATGTGTTGTATTAGGGAAAAAAAATAAAAAAGAAATTACTAATGATGTGTGAGCTGTGAGCAGATTTATTTTTTCAATAAATGTTTTTTCAGCTGTTACCATGAGGTAACAGTAAAGAGTTTAACCTGTGCAAAATACTTTTATCTACTACCTTTTATTAGGCTGATTTCTTTTTTCTGTTACTGTGAATTGTTAATCATTATGCAGTTCTCATTATATAGATATCTAAGCCCTCTATTGAATTATGATGTGGAAGTGAATCTGGTCAAAAGAAATGAAATATCACCCTGGGGACAGAAATAGTTAAATAATGAAATTATTAAACAAACTTGCACCACATGCCAGTGTTCTGCACACACCAGTAAACTCACTGAAAACCATGAAACTACTACATATAGTAGCACACCAAAGCACCAAATTGTATCATGAGTTTGCTTATCAGATCTGTACAATTCGTTTAAATTATACTACTTCCAAGAAAAAACAAAAAATCAAAAATGAGCAAATGAAACACGGAAAGTAGGCTTCACAAAACTCAGTAAGAAATTCCATATGTTAAATACCAACTTGTGCAGGATTTCTGAGAACACATACTAAATTTTTACCTCTGCAACCACAGAATAAAATTACTATGCCCAAAGTAATTATAAACCTTCTTAAAAGTTAAAAATATTTACACAGTATTAACAATGAAAAACAGTCTTAGCATATATCTTTTATAAACCTATCATGTGTTTATCATCAGTTACTGTGGTCAGTGATGCAGTGTATGACAAATTATAGGATAACAGGTTTATGTTCCAAATCTCCAGAGATTCCTCGACACATTTAATGCAACAATTCCTAGTACTTCAATTTATGTATAGCGATAAATCTGAGCAAGTAAGTGGCTTAATTTTGTTGTAATAAAAGACAATGCAGTTTCTATTCGCAATCCAATTCTAACACATACATATATATTTGTAGACCATAAAAAAATCCAAATAAAACTTTAAGCACTTTCAGTTTTCTGTATTCTGGTTTGAAATGCGTGTGCTGAGCCTTAGGAGAGCAAACAGCAGAACTCTGTTTGAACAGGAATAGAAATTCCACTATTTCCTACCTTCCAGTGACGACAGCTGCTGCTCAGCTTCCAAATACAACTGAGAAAAGATTGGTCTGGGAACTAAGTTGTTGGAGCGAAGAGAGGCCTCAATAGAATTATGCAACACTTCTTCAAACCGTGTTGTCTTGAGCTGACCAGCATAAGAATTTCCCATCTTCTCAAAAAAAAAAGCGACAAAAAAAAGTTATTTCAATTTTAGCACTCAGAACTCAATTACTGCATGCTGTTGTCAGACTACACCATTTCTCATGAGAGAGAGAAGCTTCATTGTCCACAGAGAAAGGCAAAGGAAAAGAACATTGACTGCAGCAGTCACTGAGCAGATCCTGCTGGTAAATTACAGGAAGTTATCTGAAGTAACAGCTTTCTGTA
The DNA here is from genome assembly GCF_000691845.1 of Merops nubicus. Lineage (NCBI taxonomy): Eukaryota > Metazoa > Chordata > Aves > Coraciiformes > Meropidae > Merops > Merops nubicus. Next base: position 97,167 of record NW_008631706.1, read on the forward strand.
ATTCAGCAGAAAGGCAGCAAGCTTTGACACCTTCTTGAAGATGTGGCTAGAAATGTGATTTGAGTAATTCCTTGGCTTATATAGCAATTGAGGAGATGCATTTTCAATAGTCAGCAATCTCATCTGTTAAACAGCCAGTTTTACATGATTTTAACAGAATACATGTTAAAATACCTGGGGAATAACATAGCTTTGTGTATTTATCTTTGCATGGCCCATCATGGCTGAAAACTCACAGCTCAAACAGTTCAACTTATCTTTTAGAGGTGCTGTCTCACAAATAATGTAGCATTGCTGTAATTCAGATATTGTGAAACCTAATGGCTTTTCCTTCTCATCCTAAGTAGGTTTTTTCTCCTGTAAACACGCATTTTATTTATTTATTTTTAGAATAAGACTTTATTGCTTATCTGTTTGATTTTGTATTCAATTATTAGGACTTTGTTGTTAGTGAAACTGCATAATTTACTTGTTCTGTCATTGAGGAGTCACTCTGTTCCAGCTGAACATCCCACGTACTTAAATGCTGCCTGCCTTCCACAGCAAATACAATGAACTAGTAAAACCAAAAGCCATGTCAGCTTTCTTTTCCTATTACAATGTAGCTCTTGCCCTGGGCCCCATGTCCTTTCCCTCCTCAAGTAACTGTGAATACAAAGCATGAAATGCTTCCTGTTTGTGGCAGTAATTCCTAACCACTGAACTGCCCCTCTTCAGCATTGGGACTGCCTGGGAAAGGAACGTGTTGGGAAGCATCCTGTAGGAATCAGTCAAGCAGAAGAAAAACTACTGTGAAACCACACACTGCTCTTGATTGATAAAGGGGTTTGAAAGGAACAACTCACAAAGTTAACAATTTGCATATCTTTTCACAACTTTGTAAAGCATATTTTGCATATATAATCAGATTCTTATTTTTTTTTGTATCATATTAATACTATATATGGGGTTAGTGAATATGTAGTATAGACATGTAGTACAGTCAATACTATGTAAGACAGCACACTGATACCTAGTATTAAGAGAAGCACAATAAGGACTACAAAACAATGCAGGCAGCATCGAGAACACAATGTAAAATAAAGCAGGCACTAATGACAAAACATTCATGTACATACACAAAATCAAACAGAAGGGTGAAGGGTAAACTGGAAGCTGCAAAGCCTGTCAGTGATGTTTCGTGCTAATACGGAAGTGAGGATGAATCTGCTTTTCCAGCACAAAAAGCAGATTACATTTCTCTTTCCACATCAGTAGGTACCCTCTGGCTCCTCTTGTTTTAAGCAATACTTCACCTACACCAAACACAAAGACAATGAAGAAAGACATATCAGTATGGTCCTTCAAAAGCTCTCGGAGGTGTATGCAGGAAACCCAAGGTCAAGCTCTGAAATAAATTATACTAAAAGCTATTGATACACAAAAGCACTAGAAGATGTTTTGTTATAATTCTAATCCATCTTTCCACCATTATATGACAGGTATATTGAAAATTATTTGTCTTTGTTGCATTGATTTTATGTTACACTTATGTTTAATGTAACAAGGGCAAATAATTATCAATAATTATCAATAATTATCAACATACCAGACAGATCCCTATTTAACTCTTTGTTCTTCTGAATTCCACCTCATATTAGGAACTCATATTTTCTCTTGTTAGGGTGTAGGCATCTGGAGGCCTAGGGACTCATCTCTACATTTTCAGGGGCAGGTACAATATGGTTCTACATGATGGACCATCACAGTCTTTAAAGTCTGGACTACAGAGAAATAAAAATGCATGAACATGCTCCAACATGTTAACATTCAAAGTTATACCTTCAGGAATGGAAACAGCATTTAGTTATCATCCATTCCATATACTTTCTTACATGGGCCACTTTAGATGAATACAGACCCCAGATATAAAGAAGTCACATAACATCCAAAAGACTTATTGCACTTTTCAAAATCACTTACACAGCACAAAGAGAATATCCAAAAGTTTGACTGGAGTGGCATAGACTTGTCTTACAAAGGGCTGGATGCTACCTGTTCTCAACATGGCCATGCAAAGCAGACAGGTCTACCTGATAGTAAAACATTTACTTTTGAAAAGCTTCATTAAACACATGAAAAACAGGAAATTTTTAATTCATCCAGAGTGAGAGAAAACATTCTGAGACAACTCAAAAGCATTATCAGATGAACAGGCACACAGGCTTACTTGCTCCACTGATCACTACCTGGATCTAATTGTGCCAAACAAGAAAACACTGAAATATTTCTGTTTATAAATTCTGTTCCATATGCACAGTCAATAATTATTGTGCACAGTTTATTCGGAACAGAAGTAGATACCTCATTTATGGGGATTTAACATACTTGTTCAGGATTTAGAGAGCCTACTAGTGGACAAAACAGAAACCCTGTATTTAACCCTAAGGATGGCAGAAACCAGTAGCTTATTGATGTAGTATTACGAATAAGGAATTAAGATGAAGTTATTTGTGCAAGTTATTTGTGGGTGGGTGGTCTTGGTGTCCTTTGAAACATAAGCATGTTTGCTTATCCATTTGGGTGCTAACTTAATTATGTGAATGGGTTTGTAAAATGAGAGAAAAATATGGTTTGTGGATTTGTACACCTTGTAAACTCTTGTGTACTCGTGGGATCTTAAAATCACAGTGCCAAACACAATCATAAAAGAAGATAAGTATTTTGTAGCCATTTTTCATCATCAAACACACACCACTGGAACAAGAAAATGGGCGTTCCTGGAGCTTTTTTACCAGCACCAAGCTTTACTTCAATGCAGCAAGGAAGGGAGAAGCTGTTTCCCACTAACTCTATGATGGTTGTCATCCTCTCTTTAAGGCTGTTCAGACCATGGTACCTGAATTGCCAGTTGCTGACTCCATGGCGCCAGGAAGCAAAAGCTTTGAGTCCTATTTCCCTGCTTGAATGAACTCAGCGTTCCCAGCCCAAATTTATGTCTCTCTTGGATACAAGTGGGTGGCACAGGCTAAACTTTCAAATGCTTGTGAAATTCCAAGCCATGAGCATACACAGTGACCAGATCTATTTAAAAAAAAAAAAAAACACACACACCCCACACCAGGCTGACACTGAAGGATAGCCCTTGACCCCAACTACTGACAAATCAAAGGGCACCTCCCTATCACACTGTGAGTTTCCATGGAGAGCATGCAGAGAAAAATACTTGCCAATACAAAGGGGAGAAAAAAGGAAAGACCTGGACCTGGAGGAGCTGCCTAAAACCACAATTAAAAAAAAAAAAGAAAAAAGAAAAGCACCCTGAAGAACTTGGGAGTCTAAGAAACAATTGCAGATACAAATGAAGCAGATCAGGTCAATGTCTTAGAAACCCACAAATAATGCTGCCAAAGAGAGATGCCACATCCAGACATCTGAAAATGAGAGTAGAAATGTGTTAGTCACTAAAGAGAACAGCCCTCTGATTCCTCTGGTAAACAGGGATTACATGACGAGAAGAACCAAGGATATTCTGAAAGGTTGACGATCTGTTACATATGAAGTCAACTTCAAGTTCAACTGCACTGAAGTTCATCAGGTTCTGAAGAAAAGCCTCACTGGGCTGCTGTGAGGCTGTATTCCAGCTGCTGCAATGTAGAAAGGAGCCCCTTCTCTGCCACGAGGGCAGCAGCTACCGCGTGAGCCTGGACAGCCCCTGCTCCAGGTAACAGTGACTGCCAGCAGCAGGAGGACACGCAGTCCCAAACCTGGGCCTCGGATGGAGGTCTTGGGCACAGTGTAACAACGAGGGCAACACACTAGTGACTTTTTAGTTGCAGTTCTCTGGGATAAAGATCAGTGAGGAGTATAAGACAATGTGCAGATTTTGTGAAGACTGGAGATCTAGCACAGCAATTCTGGATAAAATTTATCCTCTATCTAGAATACACTGGCTATGCTAAGGAGAGCTATGGACTTGGAGTATGGAAATTAAACCAGGGCTTTTGACAACTCTCACTGAAATAGACTGGAAGTCTGCCTTCAGCAGAAACTGGCCAAAGTAAAAAATATATGTGAGGTGTGTTAATAAGGCTTGAAAAAATAGTCAAGGGATTTAAGTCATAAATTAGGAAAACATGGTTAATTACTAACAATTTCAGTCTCAGGTATGACTCATAAATTATTACAGGAGGGAAAGTTTCATATTAAGTTGTGAATTTTTTGCATATAAAATATAATTGATATTACTCCTTTAATATATTAATCCTTCCAGCAAAATAGTATAGCAATGGATACATTTTCCCCAGTTTAAGCAGACAGCTTTCATGCTTTTGAAATGGCCCAACAGAGTGACTCCTATCATATAATTTCTAAGAGAGTGGTAAAATGTTTGCAAGCTCACTGTTACTACAAAATATAGTTATGGCAAGAGGCAGTTCATTACCTGCATAAAACGAGAGGGTTTGTTTGAACTATGGAGTTAGGTATCCAAAAAGCTATCTATTGACATCTATCTGGGGGGAGAGGCATTCTTCACTGCAGGTTAACAATTTGTTCACAGATCAGTACCAAAAAGTTGTTAGTGTGATCCTTTTGTTCTTTGAGCATATTAGATCCATCCAGTAACACCAAAAATCTGTCAATATTTCTAAAGTTCAGTGAAGTCTAGTAATTCTTGAAAACCTGTATTAAAAGCAACACAGGGAAAGTATTCCTGAAAAAAGCTCTACTTTTCCAGTTCTACCTATGTTGCAGGGACTTGTATGTAAATGTGACTATAAGAAAAAAGTATATTTGGAGAAAGCACAAAATTGTTTCTCTTCAATGGTCATTATACATACTATAAGATCATACAATCACAGACTGGTTTGGCTTGGAAAGGACATTAAAGATCACCTAGTTCCAACGCCCTGCCACGGGCAGGGACACCTTTCACTAAACCAGGCTGAACAAGGCCCCATCCAACCTGGTCTTGGAATACCTCCACAGTGATGGAGTATCTACAACTTCCCTGGGCAACCTGTTCCAGTGTCTCACCACCCTCATTGTAAGGAATTTCTTCCTTACATCTAATCTAAATCTCCCATCTTTCAATTTGAACCCACTACTACTCATCCTGTCACAAGCCCTTGTAAAAACTCCCCTCCCCCAGATTTCTTGTATGCCCTCTTCAGATACTGGAAGGCAACAATGAGGTCTGCCTGCAGCCTTGTCTCTTCAGGGCTGAACAACCCCAGCTCACTCAGCCTGTCCCTGCAGGAGGGGTGCTCTGATCATCTTCATGGCCCTCCTTTGGACCCACTCAAACAGGTCCTTGTCTTTCTTGTGCTGGGGGCTCCAGACATGGACACAACACTCCAGGTGGGGTCTCGTCGCGAGAGCAGAAGGGCAGGATCACCTCCCTCGACCTGCTGGCCACAATTGTTTTGGTGCTGCCCAGGATACAGTTGGCTTTCTGAGCTGTATTTGTGCTTGGGTTTAGCGTCTACCCAAGATCCTCCTCATGGACTCAGTTCAGCCACAAGACAGTGTAATCATGTTTGACTCTCACTTCCATGAAGCTATCTGTGATTATAGACAGTGCTTTCTTTAGCTTTGTATTTGCAACAATAAATTATTTTTAATCTTCTGTAGTAATATTTGTCTTCCATAAAAGTGATACATCCGTTCCCACAGGTTATATAAAAGTCTTAATTCAGGACAACTAAAATAGAATCTTACTGATATTTATCTCCCAACAGACTCAGCAGAGTATTGTAGATTATGTCCTTACTACTAGCCTCAAAACAAGGTTACTTCATCCAAAATGCCTTTTGGGAATAGTCCCTGGCCCATCATAACTTCTGAAACGTGCCTGGGAATTGCTGTAGAGAATGAGTGCTCGCACCACAGCCATGTCAGGGCATTACAGCAGAAAACTCATTTCAGGCACACAGGAATTTTCCTGCAGCTCCTTAATTCACTAACACAGCTGTAGCTCAACAGGCAACAACAAAGAAAAAAGTATTCTTTCAGAAAGCAATTTAGTTGTTTATGTATCACAGAATTATCACTTGTAGAAATAATTTACAAACTTTTTATTGTCAGTACAAAGCCACCTACAGGCATTGTAAATAGGACTATTGCAAATTTCTGAAAAAAATATTAGTTTCTGGAAGCCAAATCTGTTTCCTCACAATATTCTGCCAGAACAACTTGGCAGCAAGAGAGAGGAAAAAAAGGCTCAGAAGACTGATGTTTATGATATAATACTGGAGTGTGGGAAACATTTCCTTATTTGAGATCACTTCCAGACCAATGTTGTTCTATCCCTATTATTTTCATCAAAACCTTCAAAAATAGTTCAATTTTCAGCTGTTAGTGTCACCCAGAAAGAGACATTTTGAAGCTTCAGAAGTTGCTGAGATAGGAAATTATGATCCTCTGCTGAGCTCAACTCTACAGTACTATAATAAGATTAAAATCAGTAGTCACTTATGGATCTGCTAACTAAAATCCATTTCTTCAGTGAAGTAATTTATTCCACAGCAATAAAGCTGTCAGATCATTAAAAAGTCTCTAGTCATGCCACATTTCATATACAAATAAAATTATGGCAATTCAATAGGTCCCATTCGTCCATTACATTTTAAAGACAACATAAAACCTTTCACTTACACCACAGTCACCTTTGCCAAAAATTCCAGCTCCTTTTCTGTTACCAAACCTTAGAAGTCAGATCTCTCCTGTGGAAGTACATTAGAAACATTACCTACAGACCAGACCAGACGAAACTTCATGGTTTCCTAATAATGTCCTTTTGGAAAATAGTTCATGATTAAAACACTGAGATTCTGATTAAAGTTGATGATGGGTCACAGAGTACATAATACTATCATTTTATACAGCCCAGAAAAATTCTGCTACTGTTTCTGTAAGCAGAGTATGCTGCAAGAAGGCTGCTCAGGTCTCTCTACCACTTCTTTTTCTCTCGCATTTGCTTTTAATTTTTATGATATCATCTTTGGATTTCACGGGATTTCTCCTGCATTAACAGTGAGATGACTTCCTCCGCTGATTCACGGTTCCAAGAAACAGGATTTTGGGATGAGAGCACAGTTTCTAAGGTGCCAAGCTTTCAAGTGCACTAGGAAGAGTGGGAAGACATCACTAAGCTTTTTGGCAACTTTAGTTTCCAAGCCAAATTGCTTCTATTAATCACTGAAATTGATTCTCTCGGTCACTTCAGAAGTAAATAATAGGGAGATTTCTTTACCCCTGGAAGATTGCTCCAGAGATTAATATGGACACCTTTCCAATGGAATATAATGTATGCAGTTCTGCCCCCCTCCCCCCGAAAAATGGAACCCATTTGTTAACTGCCCTCTGTGCCCTTGGGGGGGGGAAAAAATATCACGCAGATCTATATCAAAAGTTACGAAAACAGACTTGGACAAGTCAATGTTAAACAAGCTCAATAAAAACACTATTTAAAAGCTATTGCTTTTCTTTTTTTCCCCCAGGCAGATAATAAATCAAGCTATTTAATGGATCACTCTTAATATGAAATTACTTCACGTCCATTTTGACCGCTGGAAGGAGAACTTCAGCTAAAACCAAGCATTTTCTTATTTTTGCTGAAATTTTTCAACTGCAAACCAGCAAGGATTACTTTTGACACAGTGCTCATTTTTAAATGAAAATGCTACAATTCATCCAGGGAACAGCAGCAAAACTAGCACATGAGTATTTTCTACAGAAAAAGGAAAAAACAATTTCACAGTGTGTCGACCAAAAGGAATCACATTTTTAAACCTCTCATAAAAATTCAACTTTGAACAAAAAAAAAAAAAAAGGCAAACAACCCCAACAACAAGAAAGTCTGACCAAACATAAAACAATCTAACTTGTCATAAACCCATTAAAATATACAGCTATGCTTGGAGATCCAGGCTAAGGCATGTTGGCAATTTAGTGACAAGGAATCTAAGCTGTGACTACTTACATTGTAGTTTTCTGGGGAAACAGAAAAATCCAACTGCAACCAGATTCCTTTAATTATTCAAGGATGAAAGGCTGTTTTGGTTTTAAGACATAGTTTAGTCTTCCTTTATGACTACAGAAGGCTTAAACTTCCACCCTAGAAACTTTTATGCCTACTCTTAAACCAGACTTGAATTTTTCTGAGACAGTCAAAATAATGCTTTGTTTAAAAGTGGCAGTCTCTTTTTGCTTCTCTTAGTAGACAAGAAAAAATGCCAAGCAAAGTTCAAATTGGTCACAATAGAAAGTGCTTTGTGAAAAGTCATACATTGGATTACTATTCAAATCTTTTTAAAACCATCATGGCTATTGGGACTGCTGCCTAATAAAAATATGTATGCAAAAAGAATTGGAAAAAATCTTCATTAGACTTTTTACACATGACTGAACACCCATTATTAACATGTTTCTTAATTATAATTTTCACAGGAAATCTATTTTCAGACATAATGATAACACTGATTTTCATTTACTTGCTTTTTTTTGATTTAGTATGAACCTTCTTTTCATAGACAACCATACATGTCACCAATATCCTGACAATGGGATTAAGGAGCCACTTCATAAAAGTAAATGCAGAGCTGTGTGATAGTCCAGCATTGCAATAATAGTGCAGACTGAGCCTAATATATGATATGGCAATAAATACATTTAAGCAATGGTACTTCATCCTGTAAATGCTTTCACATTCCTCTCTGCAGGAAACAATGTATTCTGATGTAGATTTCTCTGATTTTCCTTTCAAAATCTCATAAACTTTGCAGGTGTTACTGCAGAGAAAATCCCTTATCAGCAGCTTCCAGCATAGTTCAGCTGATATATTTTACTATTTCTCCAGCACAGAACCCTGACCCTGTGGCTGGTCAGGGAGCTCTGCCTTGGCTCCCATTCGGCTTTTGTGTGTTGCTTTGATCAGATCCTGGCTTTGGATGAAAGCAATTCTTTTAGAGACCACCTTCAAACTCTCTTAAAAAAAGGATTACATACATAAAACCAATTGAGCTTGTTAAGCAGCAGGAAGAAGCCAAGTAGAGGGAGGAGAAAGGGAGGGAAGGAGGTGCCACAAATCAACGTTAGGAAGCAATGATCAAAGTGGTGACTGGAAAATTAGTAAAAAATGATCCCCGAGTTGTACAGGTCTAGGTCTGTCCTTTTCCCAGCTCTGTAAGTGCAAAGGCTTTCTCACTGTTACCCAGGGAAGAGATACAACTCTCTTTCCAAGAACTGTCTCACACATCTGCTCTGTACCTTTGAGTACAGCAGCACTTGAGATCTTAGAGTGAAGCAGTAGGAAGCAGATCGACAAACCAGAAGGAGAGAGATTATCTTGAAACGCATGTTTTCCAAAGAAAATTTTAAGAAAACAGCACCTTGCATATATTACCCTTCCTTCCAGTTACTGCTGCCAGATGCTCTGAGAATCTTTTCAGAATCCAAAATTAATATACAAACACATACAATATACACTGATGTATAGGCTAGCTTTTGAGCTATCCTCAAAACTAGACTTTTAGTTTTTTCCTTACCCCAGGCCTACCCCCTAGGCTCATCCCTGGAAGCAGCCCATCAGTGGTCTGTGAGACAGCCACATGCACACACGGAGATGAGGATATATAGCTTAAAGACAGTTTGGACCCATCTTATTCAGAGCAGCAGAGGCAGTCACTGTGGATATAGTTCTCCAAGGATACACACAGAGTGCACAGGTTTAGAGGCTTTACCTCTTTCATAGAGAAGGGCCTTACTGCTTGAAAGAGGTCTTCACTAATTTCTTCTAACAGAGCACACCATGCTATATATGGATCATATTTTCCATCTAATGAAAAAAGAGTGGACAGAAATACAATGGAAGCAGTCTAAAATGTGCTTCATCACCTGTGGAGAGCAAATACATTGCTCAATGAATGTATTACATTGCAAAATAAAACCGATCATCAAGGTATACTCAAATCAGGACACAAGTTACTCAAGTATTGTATGTTGAAAACAGATTAAATAAGAAACATTTACAAACATAAATAGGCAATCCAAGAGCATTAAACAAGCATCTTTAGCTAAAGAACCACTACAAAGCTCAAATTTAATCAATTTAAGAAACTCAACTTAGCATTTTGAGATCTGAGCTGCCTATTTTAAAGGTTTAAAAATTCAAGTTGTCTGCATTTTAAGAATAAAATATTTCAAAATTTTCCTGAGAGGAAAACATTCACCCTAGAGAATGACTGACAAGGCAAGACGTACACAAAATGCTGGCAAACGCATATACAAAACCATGAATATTAGCTGTAAAATGTCTCTCAGTAACAATATTTGAACAGTAACCGATATTAGGCAGTGCATGTACCTTATCTTATGCTGATGTTTTCATTAAACAGTAACGGTATTTTTCAGCACAGAAATACTAGTTATGTAATAAAAGTTATACTGTACCGCAATAAAAGCATGTACTCCTCAGTGACATCCAATAAATTACTCCCAGAGTTTCATATTCTGATTGCACTGCTGAACATCTTACGCCTGTGGTAATTGCCAGTGATTATATCTTTATGGAGTTTTCCTTCTTTTGATTTAGAAGAGTCTGCTGCTTGGCAAATTGGTTAGGACACTTAAGGCTCCTGAGTCAGCACTGTATGCAACAGAACAACTCAGTCAGGTCACCATGACATGCACACTCTCTTGTCACAGCAGAGCACAGGAAGGTTTCAAAGCTATCTATTCTGCAACGATGGCAAAAACAAAGTAATGAGTCCACAATATACCCTAGCAAGCTGTTCTCTAATTTATGTGCTGGCTATACTAAATGATAAATGGTCTGACTTTATGTCTTATTAACACAGAAGTGCTGTGCTGGGTCAGGGTGCTCCCGGCCAGGCACATATCAATCTTTCAGTCTGAAGCATTATTAACATCAACAATTTTGTTGCAGATTTTTGGAAGGACTGAATGGGAGTTCTTTAAAAGAAATTAGGGTGTTTTTTTTGCATTATATAAAAAAAGAAAATCACTAAAGAAAGCATAAAGTGTATCCTGTGGGTACTTCATTTTACTAACAGATTAACGGAACAGAAATTAGATACGCAGCAATATTATCTTTGTATTTTTACTATGCCTGTATGTTCTGAATAAAAGGATAGGAAATCAAAACAATATTTGAAAGATGTTCAATATAATGCGGGATATAGAAAGAAGCAGCTATTGTATCATGACTAAAGAAACACTGCATCTTTTTAAGGTACATCTAGAGTACGTGTACAGAGAATGTTTACTTCTGGTAAAGGTATATTTATCAAACATTTCCTTAGGTCATTAATTGCAGCACCTCACTTCAGAAGATGAAAGCAATTATTCTGAAAAATGAATTTTCTTTTTCCTGTGGCTCCAAGTCACAAAACATTCAGATATGTGCTTGATTCTAAACTCAGTCAAGTATCACTGAAATTAGTAAAATCAGGCTTCTGTATATTGAATTAAGTTTCTGTATAACCTCTGTATGCAGGGTACACTGAACAATGAAAAGAGATTATTCTTCAGTACAGCTTGTGAAACTTCATTTTCACCTTTCACTCTCAGGGTACAGTTTCATGTCTGGCTCAAGCTGCTCTAAACTCAAGTTACAGCTGAAGAGGAACGTCTCTCCCTCTTGATCATATGCTCCTCCTCTTTTGTTCCATGGGATGGATCTGAGCTTATATGGTTGAAAACTAGTAATTTTGTAGTTACATTTGGCTAGATCAGATCCCTCGACTAGCTATGCATAAAGTAAACAGCCATTAACATACACAAAAGAAAAGGACTAGGCACATGTGGCTAGGGACAATGGTGAGAACAGGATCTTTTTCTCAAGACTATGAAAATGTTTTAAATAACATTTTAAAATCTTAAAACTACACTTTCTGATCCTTCTTCTGTAAAACAAAATTCATTTCCCCCACCCCACCCTTTAAAGCCTGCGAGGAATCCTTTGGAAACTTAGGCAATTTAGTGTTTTCACTCAAATCAATTTTAATAGTAATGGAAATTTGTCATTGTTTATTTGGTAATTTTTAAAAATACATACTCTATAGTCCGTATATACTCTCTATATACTCAGTGTTCAAAAAGCATTCAGAAAATGCCCTTAGTAACATGCTCTAACTTTTGGTCAGCCCTGAAGTGGTCAGGCAGCTGGACTAGATGTTCATTGTAGGTCCTTTCCCAATTGAAATAGTTACATTTCAGATGCAAGCACTGTATGAAAGAATAAACTGTACAGAAAGTAAGTGACGCTCCAGGAGAATGACTGGTATGTTTTCTGTTACTATGGAATTGAACTGCAAGTTTTATAAATGTTCTGTACTTAATGCCAAATATGGGAGATTTCAGTCATGTCATTTTCAAGTAGGGTACAAAATCATTCAGCTAGGGAATGTAGAAATCACTGTCTGGTTTACTATCAACACTGTACAATTGTGTACCTTAAACATATTAACCTGACAGGATGATACTTAGAAGACTGCATTGACAGCCAAAGTTTAGAGAAATCCAAAAGGAAAACAGACACTACAAGAAATATATATATGCATCGTGATTTTTGAAAGAGTAACTTTTAATAATTTTACAGGTCAACAATAACACAAGCCAGAAAATTCACATTTTAAAGAGGTACAACTTGATGTCAGCCAGACCTACTTGCCCCATAACTGTAGTGTACTCATGAACAAAATTTCTCTAGGATGCTGCGTAGAGTGCTGTCAAGAATGAAGTCTAGGATGCTGCAGTGCCTACCTCTGGCTTTGATTTGGGGTTGGAAACACCAAGTCACTTTTAAGGAATATTAGTATAGGGTAGGTATCAAAGAAGATGTTAACCTGATATTCAGCAACGAAATGCAGGAAGTAAAAGGTGTCTGCTTGGGATATAAGGACAGAGCAGACGTTCCAGAGTGGAAGGAGAAAAAGCAAGCAAGCACAGAGGGGCCTATTGTGTTTGACTAGCACCTGGAGTAGGAATGCCAGGAACGGGTGGTGACCATGGAGGTTATGTAAAAGAGAGCTTGTACACAGAACCAGTGGGAGCTGGTCAGTATGCAGCTGCTGATGCAACATAGATCAGAAAATAGTTGGTCTGCATGCTGAAATCAGTTACTGAATCTGTGTGGAATGAGTCAGTAACGCAAGTGATGAATTGACAGAGTAGTTGTTAAAGGAAAGCTGACTGTGTAATTATCTCAACAAAAGGTATGTAAAATATATACCTTGTACACTAGACACTTATAGAAAAGTATCTTCTTTTTTCAAAGGAATCTACAAGGCAAGTTTTCCAAATTTTGAGAAAACTGGAAAAGTGAAACAAGGGATGTAACCTGAGGTTATGAACTCCAACACAGTTTCCAGAAGTTCAAAGTACATACTAAGATACAAGGACAAAAATCACAAAATATTTTCATGATGTCGTTTACCAGAACATTCATTCATAAGGAAGAACAACGAAAGAGTTGGTCCACTGTGCAACCAGAAAGGAAATTCAATAGATGAATGTTAAGTTCAATGCTTTTTTACCAAGAAGATGAGCAAACATTATTTGTGATCAAATGATGATTTGTCCAGCAGCTATAGCAGGGAAATGGAGACCGTTCCTCCAAGACACCCAACAACTTGGTTTTTGAAGCATCCTGCATGCAGATTGTGCATGAAAGAACTAAAACTGGGTCCTGCCAAATAGAATGTCTGCTTTAATTGTAAGACGCCTAAATCTCTTCCCAAAATATTTTAAAAATGGTAGCAGGACATACCTGTCTCTTGCGTTTATGCAGAAACATTGAAATGTGTATAAAATCTTATATAAAATGTCATATGTATGGCCTAAAATACTCTCATCACCCTACTTATTTCTCTAACAGTTTCCCAAAAGGCCTGGTACCCTCACTCACTTGTTGCCACTCCATTCTCCCCTGTACGTGTCGTATGCCATGCCACGAGACCATAAACAGTCCATTCTGGCCAGCTGCAAACCATACTTTACAGTATTTTGGTCATGTGAACACACATGCACAAAACCTGTGCCTCAGAGGCAGAGAAGTCGTGTAGGG
>NW_008631706.1:111265-134647 GCF_000691845.1 Merops nubicus
TAGGGAGCAGTGCAGACACAGCCTGTCCCTTCTGAAGAGTACCACCCTGAGCAGTCCGGGTAAGAGGCACTGCACAGCACCGCCCTTGGGCCATATCTCCCCAGGCAGCTGTGGGGCCAAAGAAGTTGGGTTCTCCCAGGTTAGTAGTAGCCAATCAGGGTTTTCAGGATTTCAGTTTGGGATTTCTGTGTAAATTCTTCTAAGTCCTTTTCCTGCATTTTTTCTTTTTCTTCTGTGGGTCTCTTTGCTTGTTTATTCCCCTATAACCTCAATGTCATTCCATTGTTTGACTATAAATTTGGCATAATATCACTTCTCTAAGGTGCAGAGAACAGTTATACTGAAGACTGTGAGTTATTCCAATCATGCTGCCAGAAAAAAAAAAAAAAAACAAACATGTCAGGAGACTATTATTCAGTTTTTCTAGGCATTAAAGAGACAAAAGTTTTTAAAAAGATGTTGAGGAGAACGGCAAAATAGTGTACATACACCTAACAAATGTGAAGGGAACTGAGGAAGTGTAGCAAACTTCTGTTTAAAAAGTAACAGGATAGCTGGAATAGGGTTGTCTTTCATATGAAAGTATATTAAAGGCACATAATGCTTTTAAATACTTTGTATTTAAAACCATATAAAGAACAAAAGTACTTGTATTACTGAATTGACTAGGATCTTACCTATGACAGTATATGTATTTAAAATCTCAGAGGGAAAAAAAGCTATTAAAAAGAGTATAATAAAAGGTCAATTAAGATTTTTAAAGCAACCAAGTGATTCAATAATGAATGAGAAGGGGAAAAAAAAAATAATGAAAGGAAATACACACTGGCCAAGAACTAGAGAAGCCAATAAATTACTATCTCTTGCTAACTCCTTAAACACCAACTGCACAGACCCTCAAGACTGAAAAATTAAAATAAACAGGGTCATGCTGACCTTCAGGCAAGCAACAGACTTAATTACCACAGCAGACAACAATGAGTCATACCTAAGCAAACCTCCCATTCCTTTTCAATAGAATGCAGTATTAATCACATTGTTTTACAACTGGTACAACCTATGCCAGAAAAAAAGGCCTTCATTTGCTCAGTGCAAAACAGGAACATCGTAGAATGCCTCACCTGTTTCTTCATTGCTCTTGACAGTAACCAAAACTGTTGCTGCTTTCATCTCGCCCACATGTCACCTTTATTCACACACTGCACAAAAGCACCCTCTACTTGTTCAGTCACGCTGTACCAGTGTAAAAGTCTTAAATGAATGTTCAAAGACCATTTTTTAAAAACTTAAAAGCTACAACCTGACTGATACTTCTGTAGCTATTAACAACTCTAACTGTCCAAAACACTTACTGAAGAGTCTTGCTTCATCTATAACAACTGTCATACTGGCAAAAAATCTCCAGACCTCCAGACTGAGTAACATCCATTTGAGTGCTTAGAAAAACAGCTCTGAAGAACTCTCAACTTTCCTCACTCTCATTGTGAAAGACCTTATGTGCCAAGCCATGAGATGCAGGATGCTGTACAGTACATTGGGTCAGGAGACAAGATGTGTCACAATCTTGTACCTGGGGAACAAAGGCATTACATTCTGTTGGGAATGTGAACTGAAACTGATGGAACAAATCTCATACTCAGTGTGTAGGTTTTCATATACTTGTGTTAATCCACTATGTGTCTCCACTTTCAAAGATAGTGCAAACTACTAAAGATACACAATTTCCATTGTCATTGACATGTTTTGTACCTGCTTCCCAATCTGCCACTTATATATGTTCCCAACCTTTATATACTCTTGGGAAGGAATCATGTCCATGTGTACCAATGGATGGCTCTTCCTTGGAGATAATGAAGCAGAGAGGAATACCTATCCCTGCTTGTAAGCAAAACAAATGTACCACAAGTACACACGTAACTGTTCTATCACAGCACAACTTTCTATCAGCCTCTTTTACATTAATTACTAGGCATTATGAGAGTTTTAATCTCTTCATTTAATCTTGGTTTTATAAACATTTTTCTTCAGAATTCTATCATCTCATTGCTTGATGGATACAAAAAAGCTTAGTGCTGTATATTGAATGCACTGAGAGTGCTCACAACAACATAGTTTTCAATCTCACTTAAATAAAAGCTGTGCCTTTTTAATTTTGAGAAGCACCAGAATCTCCAGTTTCTCTTTCTTTAGGTCATGGATGTGTCATAATCATGTATCATGATTCCTAAACACTTCAGTAGTTAATAATATCACCCTTGGAGAATCACAGGGCTGTAATGTTATGCTCTTCCTCCATTTTACTGGTGGAAATTACAGTTTGGAATCATATTAGCATAGCTCCCATGAGCATCTGGATCCCTAATTACAGCTGAAATCCATGGCAAGTAATACTATCTATAAACTTTTAAGAGTCCAAGTTCAAGTATTTCAATCAAAGTCATACAAGAACTGTGAAAAAGTCCAGATCTGAGTGCAACTGTCCTGGGATACCTCTCTGTACTGGATCATCATCTTTGATAGCATCTTATTAGATGCTTTCCCATTTAGTTTAAATTCTGGTAGAAGGGTGGAGTTTGGAGGGTGTGGAGGAGTTAATCTTTCAATTTCTGTAATCCTACTCAAAAAGCTTAACAATACAGCCATGTAGAAACAACCTTTACATGTTTTTATCAGAAAACTTTTTTTTTCCTTATTTAGGTAAATGGTGCCAAAATTTCTCTGTAACTTCTCAATTATTGCAAGCTATAGACAAGTGAAAATAAAAAGTACAACTATCCTGTCTCCTGTAAACTTCCTCTACAGTTTCTTAATTGATCTACAATAAGAGGAGAGATCAAAACCCAGTGAGATCAACAGGCTTTGGGACAAAACTGACATTCTTTTAAACTGTTTTATGAATTCTCAGACATTAACTAGAATTTCTGATTATTTTCTTTCATTAAGATATTATATGTTCAAGCGAAAATTCAGCATCACATCAAGCTTCCTGTAAGCATTACAGAAATTTAAGAAAATGTTCTCTATGAGGAAAATTCATTTTGCAGCTAACATCTTACTGCTCTGGTTTGCCAAGGCCTCATATTCATCAGCCACATAGCTCCATTAGGAAACAGAAGAGACCCTGCAAATTTTTACACTGAAAATTGCTCACATGTAAAAATGTTAACAGTACTGGAACAATGTAATGCCTACAATACAAAAACACAATGTCAATAGATTAGCAGCTTTCAGATATCTTCATCTGCTTGGGCTGTTAGCAGAGGTACAGAGGATCTCAGTGTGACTCCAAGCAAAGACAGCTCAGATCTCATACTATCTATCAGGTTAAGTACAAGCCGTGTAACCACAGCTGTGCTATAGTCTTCCAGGTCTATTCCCCTACTATTGGTGGTGCAATTAGGTCCTGCTGAACTGAGAGTCAATACAGAGCTATTCTAGTTGATATTACACTCTGTTAGCAGTCTCTGTACCAATTTCTCACCACCTACGTATCCCAGTCCCACCTTAGCTTATATAACGGGGAGTTCAACAGCCTCCTTTGAAAACCACTCAAAGACTCTATTAAAAATATCAGTATCAAGCAGCTAAGAATCAAATCCTTGTTTTCATTCAAGGAAAGGTGAGTAAGCAGCTAAATTTGCTTCCATTTGCATCTGGAAGGCTATGGCACACATTCCAACAGAAGAAACAGGATCTAAATTGGACAGTACAAATGCCATCCATGTTCTGCAGGGCTGCTTGTGAACAATCCTATTGCTAGCTGCCTTTTGGCAAGGCCTGCAAATGCACAGCAGACTAGCACCCACCAGAGTCAAGCTCAAAAGCAAATATCTTTACATGCAAGTTCAGAAAGGTTGTGAAAATGGTTTACTCAAAACTCTTCCACAGAGTAAATTCTAGCAGGTGGAGACCCAGCTGTTGGTGCTAATAATAGTAAAAATGAAGGTTAAGCATAACTCAGCTCAGCATGCCTCATCCAGACCTGCTGAAATATCGTCTTCCCTTTTCCTAGAAACATAACAAGATTAGATGACACAGATACAGTCAATTTTATGAACTGTTTGCTAAAAATGGAAGAATCAGAAGACAAATATAAAGCATTCCATATTTATTTTAAATTTTACACTGCATAAACATGTTTTACAGTCCCTACCTCATCACTTGGGAAAGTTCTGTAGCTGACAGTGAAATTCCTTGTACATAGGAACTTTTCTAACATTTAGAACAAAACTAAAACAGGTCTAGTATCTGCAAATAGTATAAAATAGTATTAGCAGACTGGGAATCCAACTGCCTCTGTTTCTTTCTTACATAAAAGTGATCCTGAGTGTCAAATTGCAAATGCAAAGGTCCTACAAAATCTACTTTAGTTTAACATTCTGCACATCCAAAATCTGGTGCTGAAATAGCTTAGCAACTAAATAGCGTGTTGTTAACTTTTTGAAAGACTATTAAAAAATTTTTAAAACCAAGCATTTATTATAAAATGACATGACGAAATATAATGTTTGCTGATTTACTCTCAAAATCTATCAAAAAGCAATTCTGGACTCAAGTCTGACAGAATGATGTTAAATTCTTCAACAAAATTAGAACACAATTGGACAGATCTGTGATTTCTGGCATTATGTTGAAAGCAACGTTAAAATCTTTACCATTTTTCAATCCCTTATAACAGAGAAAAGAAGGTGGATAGGAAGGACACTGTCATTATGACATTTTTGTCCTGTTTGACATTTTGTCTTGCTCTGGTTTGAAATCATTATTGCATGTTATACGACCCAAACACAAAAAGTATGAGTAGGAGAGGCAATCCAGAGGAATAGATCTGTACAAAAAGGAATACAAATTACAAGTAGTCTTTTTTTTTTTTACCATAAAAATCTTCAGACAGTATAATGACAATGACATTCTCTGTTGTACGTGTGTTGTATAATCCTAATGATAATGGTGTTTATATTTGCAATTATAGTGATCAAAGACAACAGCAACCAAGATTGATTTATTTGTACCTTGTAATTATTTTATACTCATATAGTAGAAAATGGCCTAGAACTTCAGTATCTTGGTTGAGAAAGGTAACGTCATCAGTGTAGTAAGTGACTTTCTTAGCAACTTCTAACATTTCAATTTCTTTTTGGTTTTGATAGCAAGCAAAATAGCAAATCAGATTTTAAAAATTAAGAGGAAAGGAGGCAAGAGCAAAACACAAAACATGATTATGCCACTAGATAAACCCGTATTCTGCTTATACTTGAGTGCACTGTGTGTATTTTGGGTCCACTATGTCAAAAAGGACATAGCATAGGTAGAAGACAAGAAGGAAGACCAAAAAGATTAACAAGCTTCAGGACTATCTGGTTGGCTGGGATTATTCAGAACAGAGAAAAGGTGACTTAGAGGCATATGCTAGAAGTCTACCAAATCACAAGTGTCACCAAAGGTGCATAAGGACACAGTTCACTGTATCTTCAAGTATAAAAATTAGGACACTCATTTATATTATTTTTAATGCTATTATTTCAGCTGGTTGATAGTGCCTCCTAAGTTTTCAGAATAGCTGGGCATTGCTCTTCACATACAAGAATTATCCAGTGCACATGGTCCCTGAAGCAGAGAACAGTCATGACCAAGAGAGATTTAAAAGACCAGAGTTCATGTGACTAGACAGAAGAATGGAAGAGCACTCTAAACAGACAGCACAGCCAGTACAAAATGGTATGTCTGAAACACCACAATTGGACGTCTTGTACCAACTGACATGTTAGGAATAAGCTTTTATGTAACAGCAAATTTCTTGCCTTAAAGGGCTGACACTTCCAGGTCTGAGGGCACCCATTTATCCTGTAATTCCTATAAGAGCAAAATTCTTTTCTTAAAGGCATAACTCTTTCATATTTCACATTTTCACATTCTGTGTCATTATGAATCCAGTATATGTTACACACACCTCACTTGTTCAATAGCAGTAAACATTTCTTATAACGTACAGGTTTTTTCCTAGACGTTTGATAAAAGCTCTTTAAGAAAAATCTCTTAGCTTTGTTATAATTTGAAAGCATAAGGAAATGCATTCAGAAATGTCAGCACAAGATCAGCAGGCAAGAAGCTTAGGCTTCCTGTTCAAACTTTGAAAATTACAAATTGCTTTGATCCCGAGTAGGTCTATTCACCTGCCCACCAAAGACACTGTGGTCTTCCATTACTTTGTCCTCTATCTCTGATTTTGTGAGGCTCAAGACTATCCTAATTTGTTATAACACATCCTAATTCATTAATGTTATGATCTCAGCTTTTGTTTTCTAAACCTACATATAATTACTCACCAAAAAATACAGATAGTTCTACTTAATGAAAACAGAGTTTCTTGAAAATGCCATGGATCCCAAAGTACTGCCTATTTTGTAAACACTATTACACGACTTTCAGGAAACAGAACTGCATTAGAATTTAAATCTGGAAGAATAAAGAAAAACACTTTAAAAGGTACACAAACAGTAGCTCTAAGACAGAAAATGGGATGACTCATATAAGAATACTAAAGAATTTGTCCTATATAGCGGAACATCTCCAGAAGTACTGAGGAATGATCATTATAACTACTGCTTGATTACAAGCTGCCTAAGACTCAGAAACATGATCTTTGGCTAAAGAAGAGTATGAGTCTTCTGCTGACTGCCTGTCCAATATAAAATGATTTTATTAACAGGCAGACCAGCAGCCAAACTCTTCCCTCTGCTACCACAACACACACCAGAGATCCAAAGTGCCAGACAACCAGAGGGAGGAACAAGTCAATGCAGTCACCCACCACAGGGGACGTGAAGAAGTGAGCAAGTTGGCCAAGGAACCATGCCATGGGAGATAGAATCAGCCAAGCAATGAGTCCAATTATGTAGCAGTTTCTCAGATAGAAACTCATGGTCTTATCTGACTGTCCTGAGAACTCCACTTGCTATGAAGAGTCAGGAAGCCATTGCAAAAGCCAGAATCCCACACAGCACATGCACTGTGTAAGCAGGTCTCCCAACCCCACCGCAAGCAGAGTCAGTTCTTATAGAGGTGACTTCTTGCCTCACCTCCAAGTTAATGTGGAAGGCAGGGACATCTGGTGGTGATCTAATCACTTCCTAACCAAGGTTGTCCATACCCTGGGTGAAAACCAGTCAGGAGGGTCTTTCTTGCCTGGTTGTGGGCATCATCCATATGCCAACCCTCTTTCAGGGCAGGGGGTTTAACCTCACCACTTCAATGAGTCAAATCCAGAGGGGACCCAGGGCACTTTCAGCTAGAAATACTCCTTCTCTTCATTGCCTCCACTGCAAAAAGCTGCAAGGAGGAAAAGGGAGGAATAGCTGATTCAACTGCAAACCCTACATCTACTAGAATTCTGTTACCAAAGTCCTCCCTTTTCTTCTTAAATTAATTCAAGCACCTGACCAGCTAAGTAATATCAAGCATCATTTGATAATATAGTCATTAAAAGTAAGAGCCTCATTTTTCCAGTTGAGTTAGTATGGTTTGCTGCAAAATGTCATCTGAATGTAGGCTGCAACTTCTCTGAGCATCAGACCTGTATTATCCAACAGCAGTTACTTTTCACTTCTTTTCAGATTACTCAAATTCCTGTGCGCCCTCCCATGGTATGTAACAGGTTTCCCATCTCATTTTTTCTGACAGGATTTAACATCTCAGACATCAATACATCTCTAGTTACCCACAATCAGAACTGTCTTCTGAAAAAAAACTATTAGATCAAAAACTTCCTAAACATCTAGGAGACTGCTTTTTCAGAAATTACTGTAAAGTTCAAGTTCAACTATTTAATCTAATTGCACCATTCTCTCAGCCTTTCCTCATAGGAGAGGTGATCCAGCCCTCTGATCATTTTTGTGGCCCCCCTGGGAACTCGCTCAACAGGTCCACGTTCTTTTTGTGATGAGGCCTCCAGCACTGGACGCAGTACTCCAAGTGGGGTCTTGCAGCAGAGGGGCAGAATCCCATCCCTTGACCCACTGGCCATGTTTCTTTTGATGCAGCCCAAGATACAGTTGGCCTTCTAGGCTGCGAGGGCACATTGCTGGCTCACGTCCAACTTTTCACCCACCAGTACCCCCAAGACCTTCTCCACAGGGCTGCTCTCAATCCATTCCTCCTCCAGCCAGTACTGATAGCCAGGATTGACCCAACTCACATGCAGGACCTTGCACTTGGCCTTGTTGAACCCCATGAGGTTTACAAGGGCCCACTTCTCCAGCTTGTTCAGGTCCCTCTGGGTGGTATCCCTTCCTTAAGGCATGTCAACTGCACCACTCACTTTGGTGTGGTCTATAAACTTGCTGAGGCACACTTGATCCCCTGTATCATTGAGGAAGATATTCAATTGTACTGGTCCCAGTACGAATCCCTGAAGGATATCACTTGTTACCAGACTCCATCTGGACATTGAGCCATTAACCACTAGTCTCTGGATGTGACCCTCCAACCAATTCCACGTGCACCAAACAGTCCATCCATCAAATCCATATCTCTCCAATTTAGAGAGAAGGATGTTGTGGGGGACCATATCAGATCACAGAATCATAGAATCATTAAGGTTGGAAAAGACCTCTAAAGATCATCAAGTCCAACCATCACTCAACAGTACCATGACCATTACACCACATCCCCAAGTGCCTCACCTACACGTTTTTTGAACACCTCCAGGGATGTTGACTCCATCACCTCCCTGGGCATCCTGTTCCTTGCCTTACTAAGTATTTCCAACACAATTTCTTATCTTTCATTACCTTCTAGACCTCCTAGAACTTTTGTTCCCCCTTCCTGTGTTTCCCATAGCTAAAGAACTCTTGCCCACCCAGCCTTTCCTATGGAAACTCCCCCATACCTCCAGTCATCCTTGTCTCCATTCCAGGACTGCTGTAGGTCTACTCTACTCCAAGAGCAGAACTGTACACATTATTCAAGATACAAGTATAAAGCAGATTAATACAGTGGCAAAATACTCTTCCTTTTTCTTTTTATTTTTTAATAATTATTGATTTCTTATTTGTGTACCTAACAACTATAAGCCTGTCTCTTGAGAGAGAACTGTTAATTAAATCACGTCACTATGCATGGACATTTAGTTGCCTTATATATTAGTTCTCTTTTTTTTTTTTTAATAACACTTGACATAAACTATCATTTAATTACTAGGTCATTAATTCTACTCTAGGATTAGGGATGGACAGCTACAACATCCAACTTCCCTTTACAAAAGTTATAATGACATTTCCAACAGCTCTTGTAATTCTGATTAGGCTTCTCTAGACTGAATGATGTAGAATAAAAGTCAGTACTTAAGAATGAACTTTTTAAAAATCATTTTGACAAACAAATGATCTACTGGAGGTACACCAAAACATCAGATAGGCCAGCACATCTGAATTTGGAAAAGGCAATTTCTGTGCTTCTAAGAATGTCAAATTTCAACACAAATGTGAAAATTTACTAATGTGTACAAGTAGATGTCAGAAGCGGGAATCCATTCCCCCACAGCACAGGTTCTAAATAAGTTTAAGTTTTCCAATTTGTGCAGCGAGTACCTCACCTTTGTGGGCTGACCCAAGCTACACATTTATGCCTCTTATTTTGTTTGGACACAGGTATTCATGGACATGTTAAGGGGGATTAAAGCATGACCTAGAAGAAAAATTATCTACTGCTTCTTTTTCTAAGCTGAATTTCTGCCAGATCAGCTCCTTAAAATATTTCACTGTATAGCCACATGAATGTGTATGCCACCTGTGCAGCTGTGCAGCTTTTGTGGGAGTGAGTGGCTCGCAGCAGCAACTTCCTAAGTGGTGGCGGCCACAGTTATTAGGAGTACTATATAGCAAATCTATTTTTTTTAAATATATTTTTAAATGGTGGTGGGGAATACAATACCGTTCAGAAATTCATACACTAGAAAGTGTTGTGTGAGTGTCCAGTAGAGACAAATAAGGAGGCAAATCTGTAACCTCAAGGATGGTCTGGACATCTTTATGACAGAAACCACATTTTTCTCATTCCCTTGACTTATATCTTCTTATCCTTACCTATAAATTATGCATTTAAGACACAACAAAATATGCTTTTGGCTGACAAACAGAAGTGACCTATTCATTAGCTAAGTCTGTTATCTAAGCTGCTGATGAAACACGGTCTTGTAGACACATATCCCTTCTGATGAAAATCTGAATTCATCTATCAGGTCATAGGATCTCAATTCCGCAAACACTCCCCTCTCGTGTGATTTGTCCTTCTTCACTCATTGGAAATGTTCTCTTGTGTAAAGCTAGGGACAGAGATGTTGGCAAAAATCAGGATGCAACTACGAGAAAAAAAAATGCAGTTGTAGTAAGAAAAAGGATAAAATATTATAGAAGGTGCAATACTTTGTTCTCCATGCTTTTCTGAAAGTAATATGTTGTATATTATAACATATATTAACTATAAATACACAAGTATCTATATCTATCTTATATAGAAAGACATAATATTATAACTATAGATAGACAAGTTATAGTTAAAATATATTAACTAATATTATATATTAACTCCTGCAGTATCAATGTTCGAGATCCATGCTCTGAAAGTGAAAAGCATTTACTTTGGACTTTAGACGTAGGAATGAAAATGAATACAATCATCTAGCTTCTCTGGGCTCACTCAGGCATGCTAATAAATCTGTAGCTCTCCATCTTCTTTACTAGATAACGATATAGGAAGGTAAGTAATGATGAGTCATCTATCAGTCCAAAATATCAGTTTTCAAGTGCAATATCTATCCAAATAACAATTATCCCAGCACATCTGTTACTTGTTACCAACTTTAGTGTAGCAACAGCAATGCGATTATACATATTCTTCTAAAGATAACTCATACATCGATATCAAAGTTTTCTCTTTATTCCTAAATTATGATAAAATGAAATATGATAAAGAAACAACATTTTCCTTAAACCGTTTAAATTTTGGACTTTTGAAAACACATTGCACTTACATTTTTAGTTAAAGATGTCACATAACTACATATTGACAAATCCCAGGACCAATTTCCTCTTTTTAATAAAGTGTCATTGATTCAACTATAGTTTTATTTCACTTTTAATGCTTACATTTTCATTTGGCTTAAGTATCTGATATTGAATTCATATAGTTTTCTTATGACAATATTGCAATTATTTATATTGATGTGGCCTCATTTATTAGTAAAGACTTCAATCATATTCTAAGCAGTAACATAGCCTTTGCAAAATGTGTGCAGTAATGAATCCTAAATGCTGGTTTTATTAACTAGTGCTAGAGTCTGATCCATAGACAGAAATTCTATTTAACCTTCAATCCTGCAAAGAATGCTTTTTGGTTGTGTCTGATCAGTTCCCAAATGACAGCAGTACTGCATAATGACATAGACATTATCATTGGTTCTGCAGCAACAAAACACCCTAGTGTTGGATCCACTGGAATCACAAGCAAAGGCCCATTTCCAGTCTGACTTTCTCTCTGTTGCTACCTGTCTTGGAATTAATGAGCTCTCACATAGCTGGGGGGGCCCCAGGCTCCAGACTATTACCCTGGTTGTTTACCACTAAAACTTGCAGTATCTCTTTGTAAAACTGGGGATTTGAAGAGCTCTGATCTCTAAAAATATCCAAAATGATAAAGAAAAAACAATGTTTGTTTTTTTTTTCCATTTTGCACATGGGCGATGATACAATATACTCATAATAAGCTTCTCACAACGTTTCCAGAATACATTTTTTAATTGCATTTAGTACAAAGAAGCAGCTTGCAATGGTTATTCTTTCACCAGTGTACAAAAAGAGTGAACAGACAATACAGGAGCTGACATATATTAGGTACAGGCTTTGTTTTTATACTGAAATTTTTATTTGTTGATGAGGAAAGCAACCCATCTTGAAAATTATGGTGTAACTCTTCCAGACAAAGTCAACATTTTAAATGTGAGTTGCATCAAATGTTAGCTCAGATTTTTACTTTAAAAATACTTCAGCACATACACCACATCAATTAAAAAAAATCTTCATAAGTGCTAAAGAAAGGAGAGGGTTTTCCTTTGTTTCAGTTTCTCAGAATAGTTCCCCATAAAATGTCAAGGTAGACAGAAAAGGAATTCTTTAAAGAGTAATGTCTCATTACACATACATTAAGAATTGATTCTTGGATATTCAGTGTATAACTTGTAGGTTGGACTAACCTGCATTTTTAGAAACTAAGAGACTTCTTTACTGGCTAGTGCAAATGTTATCGATCCGCTTTCTTCCTGAATTAATAGCACTAGCATAAGACAACTCGCTTTCTCAGCTTTCTCAATGTTTTCCTGAGAAGAGGCCCATTACATGGCAGGGGGCAAAGGACAGGCCTAGATAACACTGTTTAGACATTTCTTTGATGTCCACAGGCATCATCCTCGACAACTGACCACTAGAGACAAAAGAGCACTCTTAAGGCTGCTGGAAATCCCAGCCATTCTTCTAACCACCTTTTGATATCCCAAGGCTTCTATACCCTGACCTCTGCACTCTGACATCCTTATTTGAAGGATGGTCAGCCATGTCAAAAATTCTTTCCAATTTAGCCAATAAAGTAAGTATTTCTTTTGCTTTTCATAATTGCTTTGTGTCCTAATGTCCCAGTGAGAGAGCTAAGAAGATTTTACAAAAAAAGAGCAGAAGGAAAAGTGTCAATGAGGAAAAACTTTTCATTTTCTTGTTTTGAAACATCTATTTTCTTTCACAAACCACTCTGCCTAGAGCTGTTTGATGACACTGTGCTGGATGTACATACCCAGAACATTTCTACCTAGTCAGTGTCATACAGAATCACACTTTTAACACACAGATGTTGCTTACTAATGTAGTTTCACTCAACAAATGTACACATTTTAAATGGCATGCATGCTCTAGTTTAAGAACTGACACCAACTTCTGTATGGTCATATGTTAAAAAAAAAATGTAATTTTAATGTTTTTCAAAATGTTTTCCTCCCCACACACAGTGTGACTGATAATTGGATCGTTTCCCCATTGTCTTCCAGAATATTTAGAGAAAACATTTTCCACAAAAACTGTCAGAGATAATCATGGGTACTTCTAATCAAGCAGTTTAATTTCCTCCCTTTCTGAGGGATTAAAATTAAACAAAAATGGTCAAATA
The DNA here is from genome assembly GCF_000691845.1 of Merops nubicus. NCBI lineage: Eukaryota > Metazoa > Chordata > Aves > Coraciiformes > Meropidae > Merops > Merops nubicus. Next base: position 124,472 of record NW_008631706.1, read on the forward strand.
GAAATCATACACATCTAGCCAAGATACTGGGAGTTCCCTAACATTGTTAGCAACACAACACACCTCCTATGCATTTAAACAACATTTTCTGCACAAGCTCTGCCAGGCACACACCTAGAGAAACATCCTTCTCCCCTTCATTATTTTGGAAAGGCCTACTGAAAACTCACACCAGATACATAAACAAAGTCATATATGGTAAGTAATAACTCCAACAAGCCAAATTTAACTGACAATCAGTACGTATGGATGAATTTGAAGTTCAGCCAAAGCAGTGTCTTTATTTGGTCTCTTGTGCTTTGACAACCACTTTTGTAACACACTGCTAAGATATCGTCCTGCCGTGAAGTTCTGTTGTTGGGAATGGGGACAAACTCTGGTCCAAAATTTGATGGATTTCACAATATACACTCCTCTAACCTAACTTTAAAAATCTATAACTAAGTGGTAAACTGCTTTGCATTGATTTATTTTTTCTAAAGTGGCATTGATACAATTTCCTTCTATATTGACAAAATTCCTACAAATTTATAAGTCAATGACATATCAGAGACACAGCAACAAATAAAGTACATATACCAGCAGTTTGAAAACTAAGCTATTGATAATTTATAATGCAAACATTAGGATTTATAATGCTTCTTTTAAAGCCAGTTTTAAAGCACCAAATACTACCTACTCAGCTCAGCCACTGTTTATTTACTTTAACATAAATGTCTATTGGAAAAGAGTGAAGCTGAATTCACAAAAGGAATGGAGTGTGATTAGGCTGACCAAGAATCTTTAGAAACTCTCTTCTCCTTTATATTAATTAACTACCACAAAAAAAGGCATATACCAGCAAAAGGTAGGAAAGAGGGTAAAAAGGTTTTTTTCAGTTTTGGAATTCAAAAACTTCTCAGACAAAATGCTGGTGAAAGTCATAGAGGGCTGTGAAAATTATCTTATTGTTTTCAGTGGGTTTTGCACTAAACCAGGACCTGAGCATTTTTGCTCAGTGATTATACTTGTTATTTTAATACTAAACTGTATGTCTTCAGACAGAACAGGGGACTTGGCTCCAAATCAATACAAAGCCCTTAGAGCAGCTCCAGCATGAATGTGAAACAGATAAAGTCAAACCAGGGTAAAAAAAGCTTGATTGAACCACAAGGCTGTAAATATTCTCATTTAACTGAATCCTGACCATAGATAACAAACTACACCCAAATAGGCAACATATACATGAACCTAATGTCATATCTATATAGCAACATGAAAAGATTTAAAAATCAGTGGCATAAATTCAATGCACACAAAACCATCAACAAATCTTCCAGTTCTGACAGTGTCTACTGAAAAAATTAAATCGTGTTTATAGAGGCTCATTACTTATCTGTTGTTGGAAACCATTGCCCTGCCAGTTTCACTCACATCATTGCTCCTGTGAGCAGTCCCTGACCATCTTTAGTAAAAAAAAATAAAAAGTAAAACTGTTAAAATACTATATCTGCACCACCCCCATCCATTTCCAGCAAAAGAGGTTAGGAGCCATACACAGGAGCTGCTCAGCTGGCAGAGTCACCTGTGATAACCTCTGACAGAAGAATAATAATGAGGGACTAGGGGCAGTGACCTTCCCAGCCAGCACAGTTGCAGTCGGAAGAGGACGTGTGAATAAAGCCTTAGGAAAACACACTAGATTTTTATGTGCATGCTTTTATACATGACCCTGAATGTAGCCCAATTCTACGCCTGCAGTTACACTTAATTCTGGCGTAGGTAGAAGATACAAGACTGAGTAGATTATTCCTTTCCAGTCCTGCTATTTGTCAGACTATTCTTTCTCTACTGTCAGCTTCATTTGAAGTTGACAGAATTTCATCATATAACCTAGCAAACACAACTATCCAAGCAATTTCTAATTTGATATATCAAAAGATGCATTTTAAAATGCATATTTTTGAGACAAAATGATCTTTTTTTAAGATGCATCTAGTTTAAGATGTCACTGCTTATTGCGGGGAAGTTGGACTAGATGGCCTTTGGAGGTCCCTTCCAGCCCAGACATTCTATGATTCTAAAGAGAAAAACGTATTTCATCCTGGTTCCACAAAGCAAACAATGGGGAAAAAAAAAAAAAAAAAAACAAACAAAAAACACAACTCAGGGAAGCCTTCCCTGTAGATTAAGACCTCTTTTTTCAAAGTTTAAAAGGGATCATTCCAACACTCAAACATTTAGCTTGGATTCAAGACACCCTTTTTTCTTTAGAAAGTGAACACCTTGCCAGCGAACCCAAATTGCATGCAGAAGCAATGCCACCTAGCAGTGAAAAGACTGTGAAGTGGTGTAACTAATTTCAAGTGGAGATTGTGCCATCCATACATGTTTGCTTTCTTGCTGCCATCCTACACACCATTACCTCCCATCCAGATTGGTCTGTCAACATGATCTACTGCTAAAAGTACCTGGCCCAGGAAGAGATGCCTGGATTTCATGTTAAGGGATGGAAAATTGCTTTTGTTCACATTGCAAGATCATATTCACATCATTTGATGCTTGGCCAAGGTGTCTTTGGCCTAGACTGTGTTGGGCTTCCATGGCCCTGACATAACTATTTGTGTGTGGTCTCTCCCCCAGTCAGTTTAGCTCAGTTAGCATGCAGGCTGTGTTGCAGCTTCTATCAGAGAGATTTTTTGGCATGGAACTAAAAGTGTGTGACACATGAACTGGGGTGTTGCATCACGTCACATGCAGGGTAAGAGACTGACTTGAATAGCATTAGAAAATTGTGTGGGATTAAGAAAGTCATAAGTAATTGTGTCATCCATTTTGCCTAGTGGGAACAGTCTTTGAAATAAATTAGCTCCAGAAGAATGGTTAAGTTTTCCCTTGGATAGAAATCACAGAATGTTAGGGGTTGGAAGGGACCTCTGGAGATTGAGTCCAATCCCCCAGCCAGAGCAGGACCATCTTAGTCTAGGGCAGGTCACACAGGAACACAGCCAGACGAGTCTTAAAAGTCTCCAAGGTAGGAGACTCCACAACCTCCCTGGGGAGCCTGTTCCAGTGTTCTGGAACCTTAACAGGAAAGAAGTTCTTCCTCATGTTGAGATGGATCTTCCTGTGCTCCAGCTTGTATCCAGGGCACAAGTGAAAACAGGCTGCCCCTTTCTTCTTGACACCCAGTCCTCATATATTTATACACATTAATTAGATCCCCCCTAAGTCTTCTCTTCTCCAGACTAAAGAGCCCCAGGTCTCTCAGCCTCTCCTCATAAGGCAGGTGTTCCAGTCCCCCAGTCATCCTCATAGCCCTCCCCTGGACTCTCTCCAGTAGATCTCTGTCCCTCTTGAAACGGGTAGCCCAGAACTGGACACAATACTCCAGGTGAGGTCTCGCCAGGGCAGAGTAGAGGGGGAGCAGGACCTCCCTTGTTCTGATGGACATATTTTTCTTAAAGCACCCCAGGATACCAATGGCCCTCCTGGCCACAAGGGCACACTGCTGTCCCACGGACAACTTGTTGTCCACCAGGACTCCAAGGTCCCTCTCCACAGAGCTGCTCTCTAGCAGATCTCCTCCTAATCTGTACTGGTGCATTTCATTACTCTTCCCCAGGTGCAGGACTCTGCACATATTCTCGTTGAACCTCATTAGGTTCCTCTTGGCCCAGCTCTCCAGTCTGTCCAAATCTCACTGAATGGCTGCACAGCCTTCAGCTGTATCAGCCAAACCTCCCAGCTTCGTGTCATCAGCAAACTTGCTCAGCAGACACTCTATACCTTCATCCAGGTCATTAATGAAGATGTTGAACAGGACTGGACCCAGCACTGATCCCTGGTGGACTCCACTAGTTGCAGGTCTCCAGCTGGACTTGGCACCATTGATCACCACTCTTCGGGCTCTCTCGTGCAGCCAGTTCTTGACCCACCTCACTGCCTGTTCCTCTATCTTGTATTTTCTGAGCTTGCTCAGGAGGATGTTATGGGGACTGTATCAAATGCCTTGCTAAGGTCAAGGTAGACTACTTCAACTGGTGTCCCTGCATCTACCCATTCAGTCACCACATCATAGAATGCTATCAGATTAGTCAAGCATTATTTCCCCTCAGTAAATCCATACTGACTAGCATTGAGAACCTTATTCTCCTCCATGTGCTCAGAAACGACCTCCAGAATGAGCCACTCCATCGTTTTTCCAGGGATGGAGGTGAGGCTGACTGGTCTGTAGTTGCCTGGATCTTCCTTCTTGCCCTTTTTGAAGACTGGAGTGACATTGGCTTTCCTCCAGTCTTCAGGCACATCTCCCCTTTGCTATGATCTAGCAAAAATGATGGAGAATTGTAGAATGACATCAGCAGCCAGTTCTCTCAGTCCTCTTGGGTGCATCTCATCAAGGTCCATGGATTTCTGTACATTCAATTTCCTTAACTGATCACTAACCCAGTCCCTATTGACTAGCAGAGAGTCTTCCCTCCTCCAGGCTTTTATACCTGCAGCCAGGGTCTGAAGTTCTCAAGGGCTGGTCTCAGGGTTAAAGACCGAAGCAAAGGCGGCATTCAGCAGCTCTGCCTTCTCTGCACCCTCAGTGATCAGGGCTGTGCCTCACTCAACAGTGGGCCCACACTTCCCCTGTTGGTCCTTTTACTACTGATATATTTGAAGAAGCCCCTTTTGTTCTCTTTTACTTCCTCTGCTACTTTTAGTTCTAAGAGGGCTTTGGCCTTTCTTATTGCCTTCCTGCATTTCCTGACAGTTTCCCTCTGTTTCTCCCAAGTGACAAGTCCCTTCTTACACGATCTATACACTTCTTTCTTCCATGAAATTTTCTTCAGAAGCCCCCTGCTCATCCAGGCAGGTCTCTTGGCACATCTACCTCAGCTTTTACTCAAGGGAATACACCTATCTTGGGCTTGGAGGAAGTGGTATTTAAAAACTGACCAGCTTTCTTGGGCCCCTTTACCCTCCAGAGTCTTAGCCCATGAGGTTCCAGCAAGTAGATCTTTGAAGAGTGCAAAGTTAGCCCTGCAGAAGTCCAGGGTTGTGATCCTACTTATTGCCCTGCTTTCTACCTTGTAAAATACTGAACTCCACCATGTCATGGTCACTGTCAACAAGGCTGTTCCCAACCTTAGGGTCTCCAACCAGCCCTTCTTTATTCATTAATACAAGGTCCAGCAGTGCACCTCTCCTCATTGGTTCCTCCACTACCTACATTAAGAAGTTATCATCAATGCACTGCAAGAGCCTTTTTGACTGAACATGCCTAGCTGTGTGGGCTTCCCAACAAATATCAGGGTGATTGAAGTCTCCCATGAGTACCAAGGAGTGTATTCTAGAGGCTACCTCCAGCTGTTGATGCAGCCTTCTACAGACATCTTCTTGGTTTGGTGGTCTATAGTAGACTCCCACAACAGTTTCAACCCTCTTTGCACATCCCTTTATTCTCACCCACAAATTTCAACCTGTTCCACCTCCCCCCTGGATAGAACAAAGTACATTTCAGTTGCTCTCACGCATACAGAGCAACACCACCGCCTTGCCTTGTTGGTCTGTCTTTCCTAAATAGTATATAACCATTCTTGACAACATTCCAGTCACGGGAGCTGTCCCACCATATTTCAGTGACTGCAATTATATTGTAGTCATGCAACCTAATGCAGGTCTCCAACTCCTCCTGCTTATTCCCCATACTCCGTGCATTGGTATATCAGCATTTCAGACACAGAGTTAACCCACCAGTTTTCACTCTTGCTATCTGACCATTCCCAGCCACTAGCATGGTTACTAACTGGTTAGTGAGCCCTGCGTTATCATTGTCCACCTCAAGTGGGAGAGTAGACTGAAGGCTGTCCTTAGGCACATCTCTCATGAGCCTGGTTTTGTCCTCTTGCCCTTTTGAAGCTAGTTTAAAGCCCTGTCAATGAGCCCCACCAACTTCTGTGCAAGGACCCTTTTTCCCCTTGGAGATGGGTGTGCTCTATCTGCTGCCATACAAATATCCCCATGATTAAAGAATGCAAAATTCCAGTGATGGCACCAGTCTCTGAGCCATGTGTTAATCAGGTGTGTTGTGTTTTCCATCCTCTTTCAGTGTTTTTCCCTTCCACTTGAGGGATTGATGAAAACACTCCCTGAGCACCCAAGCCTTCAACTAGTCACCCCAGCACATTGAAGTCCTTTTTGGGTGCCTTTAGACTTCTCTCTACAGCCTCGTTTTTACCTGCCAAAATAACTAACAAAGGGTAATAATCAGAGCGTTGCATCATATCGGTGACTTTCCTTTTAATATCTCTAAACCAAGCCGCAGGGAGGCAGCAGACCTCCCTGTGGGGTGGGTCTGGTCGACAAATAAGCCCTTCTGTTCCCCTCAGTAGAGAGTTGCCCACTACAATTACCCTCCTTTTCTTAATAGAAGAAATCATAAGAGGTGGGGGTGAGTGACAAGCTGTGGGTGACTCACCAGATGGATCCTCACTTAGAATGCCAAAGGGGAAGGTGAATGGGGCTGAGAAGGTTTTCACCTGCCTCTCTGAGGAGGGACCTCTCTCCTTTCCCCCTTGTCCCTTGTGTCCTCTCCTTCTGCCTGGTGACAGGAGGGGAGGGGGTCCTCCACTTCTTGTAGAGCCTTTTCCTGCTGCCTTTGCCTTAGAGTGTGGCTCCATCTTACTTTCACACTCTTTGATCCTTTTCAGTCTTTCTACCTACAGTAATTGTTGGATTACTGTAAAAGAGAGCCCGAGAGAACACCATTCATAGAGCAAACATCATCAGTGGTCTGAAACCCAGGAATGAACTGAGAAGCCAAGTCACCTGCTCCACTTGCCACACTCTTTTTCATACCAACTGATAGTCCCAGTTGCATCCCTCAGCTGCCTTTGGCTTCTTGTGCATGTGAAATGCTGGCTGCGTAACAGAAAGAAAAGAACTGAAATGAGCATCATAATGCATTGGGAAACTTCACTGCATAAAAGAAAATAAGATACACCCAAGAAAAGATATACACTGAAATATACAGAAGGCTACACAGTCACTGCCTGAGATTTGATAGATGTTAACACTTTAATTCACATGCAATTGGAAAAGGTAAACTGACCTTTTGAGATTGTAGGTATCATTTAATGCACACTAACAATGAAATACTAGAAATTAATAGGTATAACAAAGTATTTGCATTTCCAGGGATTATAAAGTCATTATCTAGCTTTTTAATAAGCTCATCTTTTCTACAAAATATTGCAGTGCTAAATTCAGTAGAATACTTCAATTGTAACTGAAGAATACTATAGTTTTCTATGCACTGATCTACATAGTACATACAATTACTGCCTTCCCCACACGAGAAGGTAGCCCATTAAACAGATATGGCATCCACACAAAATGCAGCTATATGAATAGTGATGTTATGGTGTGATTGCTCAGATGCATAGGAGCACAAAATTAGACAAAGCAATATTCTGGATCATACAACACATACATGAAGTAAGCTATAAAAAAATATACAGCAGGAACATAAAAGCAAAAAGAATGATGAGTGGTGAAGTCAAAGATAAGCCTACTGAAGACTAGCAGGTCCATTAATCAAAGAGCCTCATTAACACAGCTATGTGAACTGGTAAGAATAAAATCAGTTTTTGCATCAGCAAACCTAATGCCCATTAAATAATCCCAAGGAAAAGAGTGCTGACTGTACTTCCCTTCTATGCTGTCACCAGCACTAGTACGTCTTCCCAGAAAACAGCAACACTGCCTGTTTTCCTAGTTGTGCCTTCTATTATTTTCTAAATAGGAGTCCTTTTTCTTTTTGTACAAAACCTCCATATGCGACTGTTAAACTGGACGATACAGGACTGTCAGTGTAAAGATTGTGTGCAGACGAGTACATGAAATTAATAATTTGACTTTCAAAAATCCCCACTTTTCATTCTCTCAGCCCACCATGTATCAAAACATGCTTATATATTATGATATATGGGACTTTAAAAAAAATAAATTAAGTTTTATGGAAGAGAGAAGAAATGGCAGAAGAACCCAAGAAATATTGAGCAGGAAGTTGTAAACAGTTTGTGAGATAGAGACAGTGGCGAAGTATTGGTGCAAAGTTACCTAATGTCTCTTACTACTTTATTAATGCCTCACAGATGAAAACTTTTAATCCTGGGTAACTGTGACAGAGCAGCTGATCAAGCACACAGCCAAGCCATGGTAACTTAGACATATATCCAAACATATGTTGTCTGTTTAGGCTGTAAACTCATTTACACATGTGCAACTAGTAAAAGAAACAGCCTATGGTTCAAGCTGGGGCCATGTGAACTGTAGCAACAGTATCAGTACTAATGTTCATCAGTGGGCTAGCACAGGCTAACAAAGAGCCTCTCAAAATGGAAGTTGTTAGCATTTCACTCATGTCATGGTTTTGTTAATTTTTTTTGCTGGTTTGGGCATGGAGAAAAAAGGCTGGTTGCTTTTTCTAAGTTGCAGTGCTATGAAATTTACAGTTGATTATCTCAAGGTTTTCAAGATACAGTAATATCATAGTTTTTTTCTCTATGAAATAAAAGTTGTCCTTACTGCCATTTTAGAGGACAAACTTCTCAAAGGCAAGTTGACAAGATGAGGGCTGAAAGAATTGTAGTAAATGGGGTTATATCAGGCTGGCAGCTTCTCACCAGTGAGGTTCCTCAGGGCTCAATTTTAGGGACAGTGCTCTTCTAATATTTTTACAAATATTCTGAACACAGGAATTGAATGTACATTAAGTTTCCCGGTGATGCTAAACTAGGAGGAGCTCTGCACTCCCCTGAGGATCAAGAGACCTTATAGAGACATCTGGATAGACTAGAGAGCAGGACAATCACCAACTATACGCAATTTAACAAGCGCAAGTGCTAGATTCTCCACCTGGGACAGGGTAATCCAAATGTGGAGACAAGCTGCTGGAGAGCAGCCCTGCAGGAAGAGATCTGCGATTCTGGGTTGATGGCAAGTTGAATATGAGAGTCAACAGTGTGCCATAGCAGCCAAAAAGGCCAACTGTGTCCTGGGCTGCACCAAGCACAGCAGCGTTAGCTGGTCGGGGAGGTGACTGACCCATTCTACACTGTACTGGTACAGCCCCACCTTGGATGCTGTGAGCAGTTTGGGATGCCACAAGGTAAGGACAACAAATATTAGAGTGTATCCAGAGGAGGGTGACCAAGATGGTAAAAGGTCTTGAGGGCAAGACTTATGAGGAGCAGCTGAGGTCACTTGTTTTGTTCATCTTAGAGAAAAGAATGCTGAGGAGCAACCTCATCACAGTCTACAGCTTTGCCAAGGAGAAGAGTGGAGGGGAAGGTGCTGATCGATCTCTGGTGGCCAGCAATAGGACTCAAGGGGGAAGTTCAGATTGGAAACGAGGATAGGGTTCTTCATTGAAAGGTCAGTGAGAACAGACTCCCCAGGGAAGTGGCCATGGCACCAAGCCTATCAGAGTTCAAGGAGCACCTGGATAAAGCTTAGTCAGCTGGTAGTCCTGTAGTACCTTAGTTTTAGGTGGTCCTGCAAGGGGCAGGAAGTTGGATTTGATGATCCCTATAGCCTTTTTCTAACCCATGAGTCTCTCTCTCCCTTATTCCCTTTCTTCCATTTTGGAAGGGAGAGGAGTTAATAGAGAGCATCTGTCATTTGTCTAGTGGTCAGGCCAGCCCTAACCCTTGATACTTCCCACTTGAGATATTCTGTGATTCTATGGTTTTACTACATAGCTCTGTTTCTGTGCCAAGATTTCCTCTGAAGAGTTCCAGAAGCAAGAAAGTGTGGGAGACCCATCATACCATACAAGCATTACATAAAGAGAAATGGACTTTCAAAGACCATGTTACCAATTCCTCCTGATACTACAGATAAGCATCTGGGAATCTACCATATGAATCTGCCACATATGGCTGCAGAGACACACAATATTTATTAATGAATTCTGAGGCCTGGCACCAAAACTGAATAGAAGTCAGAAGGATCTAACCAGTGTTTCAGAACTCAGCTGTCCAAAGCTGTCAGTAACAGTGTATTGCCGTAATAGTGCACAGCATCCTCCTCAGGGGCAAGAACTAAAGCAGAAGATTTGCCAATACCAAACTCCACAATATAATCTTCCTTGGTGGTTTTATGACTCGTGCCTAACAAATGAGGGGAAGGACCTCACTAACC
>NW_008631706.1:134675-138924 GCF_000691845.1 Merops nubicus
CAGTGTATTGCCATGCTCTCTGACCTGAAGTAATAGTGCACAGCATCCTCCTCAGTGGCAAGAACTAAAGCAGAAGATTTGCCAATACTAAACTCCACAATATAATCTTCCTTGGTGGTTTTATGACTCGTGCCTAGGACATGAGGAGATGGACCTCACTATCCAAAATCTGAACAATTACAATTTCTTCTTTCAATCTGAGAAAGACCTAGACAAGCATTGCTAGAAAAAAAAAAAAAAATAAAATTTAACTAATTCAAAGTTAACTTAAATTTCAAGATTATCAATCCCTTGAATGGCAAAAGGAAACACATTCCAGTGTGTTTCCAATCCTATTCGCCACTAATCTGCAGTATCAATGGAAGACCAGAGCTTTCCAAACAGCACCTCTCTATTCTGCATGCAGATTTGCTTCATAGAAGTTAAGGGGGCTTTTCCAGATCTTTGCAAATCCTTTTAGATACAGGACATTCACTGTACATTGCTTTTTGCTCAGCTGCCCTCCCACATGAGTAGTCCTGGTTGATATCTCATGGCCCCCACCATACTGGGCTATGGATCACACACATAGTTTGAGCACCACCACTACCTAGGAAAGATTCCTTCTCAATGGTCTCTCAAATGGGGACCCCACTGCGAGGCAGAGTACTACAGCACATCAACAAGGTTCCTCTCCTGCTTTTCTAGCATCATGCAGACTTCAGATCAGGCAATTACAAAGCTGCACTGTAAGTGTCTAAGATGCTTGTATCACAGCTGAGGGGATAGATATTGGGTCAAATGTTTGCCTTGAACTGAAAAGATGAGACTTGGCTTATCTCCTTTCTTATAAGGCTCTCTTGCTTCAAGGTCCTTCTGAGCAGCAGAGACATAATTACTACTGATGTGAATGCTATGCTCTTCTTTACCCAAAAGATGACATGACAAAAAATACAGGAGAACAAGGGGGGAGACAACATAGTGTTTCACGACATATATACCTGCTGACAGAACATTTTAAATTGAATAAAATGATAAAACTGAAAACTACTCATCCAAGTCATATATATTCTAGAAAGGCTGAACTAGCTGGCATCTAGAAGCATCTCCTCCTCAAACTGGAGTGACAAGCAACTTTTCCATGGATAGCAGGAACAATGGAGCCCAGTTTACAGCTGGGTATCTCCACAGCATACTCATGCATGGGTTTTGAACAATTAGGTCCCAAATCATTTGTAGTTCCACCTATCCATTAATGCCACTGAGACCTGGATCTCTCATTTAACTAGAAAATCCTTTGCATTGCAGTCAAGTAGCCACAAATTTTTCTTTAAAAACAAATGCATTTGCATAAGAAATCAAACTTTTCATTACCTCTGCAGTGAAAATAATTAAAATGTCTTCACAACTTTTCAGCAACTTCCAAATCATTCTTGTGTTCAAAGGATTTTCACTACTGTTATTACAAGTAGTGTCCTGGATTATTTCACCAAGGATATCTGTGGTTTTACTCACTGCTCATATGGTTTGACCACTCTATGTATGGTGCATTACTTTGCTACTTTCACCTCTACTTCACACAGAAAATGTGAGAATGGAGACTTTGAAAACATGTGAAAATGTGGTTCCAAATCAGAAAAGACTATACATTCCTTTTTCAATGCACTAAACTTCTAGCTGGTAGAAGCAAAACCAGTGCTTTCAAACCTGTCTATATACCCACTCAAGTCCTCTTGCAGTTGATACATACACCCTGTAGATGAGGACTTGTATGATGAAGTCATAATAGAAATAGAGTTGTAACAATTAAAAACTAGCTTATTATTTCAAAGCACTGCATAATGACATGAGCACTTTATAGGACAGGATCAGATTATTTTTATTTTAAATAAATATTTATTCTTGGAAAACAGATAAGAAACCTTGTGGAAATAAAGTGTCCCATCCCAAAAGATTAAATCTATGTATTTCCTCCCTTTCACAACAACAGAAGACCTAACCCTACACTTTCGTTTTACAGAGGTCTGAAAACTAAGACAGCCATGTTAAAAAAAATATATATATATTTTGCAGGCAACCATTGAAAACAACCCAAAAAGCATTCAAAGAGTCAATAAGCCAATTAACAGATGAATTCTCATACTTATAAATACATCTTTGATAGCAACTTTGTCAACACTACCTATTGTTATGACAATGTTTATACTTTTTACAAATAATTTTTCATTTCCATCTACTGCATAATTACATAAGATATGCCTCCAACATCACTACAGATTGCTTTTAGTACATAAAGTACTGCTGTGCTGTTTAGCTAGAAAAAGGATGCATAACATGTAACTTCATATAACAGTATTTACGTTTTACAGCACTCTTTTCTAAGACCTAGAATGTGCAAATGGAAATTTACTTTCACTGTTTCTTTAGAAATACAGCACAGGCTATGTTCATTCTTAGACTTCCTTTATTCCTCACAGATACATTCAAGCATGAAAGACAACACATGAATAATGACAAATGAAGGCAAACTGAAAAACAAACCAATGTTCCCTGGAATCCTTAGGTGTAATTATGAAGGAACAGCTACAAATGTCTACAAAGTGAGCAAAAGCAACACAATTCCTTAGTACTCCTGCCACAGTCTGTGTAAGAGAATTTTTGAAGAGTTTGTCAGATTTGCAGACTGACTGAATCATTAACCACAGTCCAAGGTCTAAGTGGAAAAGACTTTTCAGATGTAGTTAAAGGTATAATGCTTTCCCTCTGCATGTCTGTAATACACAGACATGTGATTGCATTTGTGTAAGCAGGGACATTTTGTATGCATGTTTTGGGTGTTGCTAGTTACAGTAGCATTTTATGCACATTTATGTAACTTTTATTCACAGGAAATAAACCTGTGGTTGTGCCCAATGTCAGCTGAGAGTAAGTAAATATTTTATTTTGCATGAGGGTGAAAAAAGAGTGACAGATCACTTTTCACTGCGCAGACTTTGTATTCAGTAGAAGAGCCACAATCAATAAGAACCAAAGGCAATTTTTCCCTAAAGATAATTATATCCAGCATCACTAGAGTGTTTAGGAGCCCAACGGGCTTTCATTTATTAACAAGAACCACCTTTGAAAGTTTACAACTTCCTAATTCAAATTTGGCCTTGCATAACATGGTGTAAAATGCTCCTGGTCTATTCTGTTATCCAAAATGATACTGGTTTTCTCATGGTTACTTCTACATTGTGTCAGTTGCTTAAGTTTGAAATTCAGGAAAAATGCAATTGTCAAATAGATTTTGCCACTTTTCACATTTTATAGAGAGATCTCTCCCAGTTTTTGAAAGGCAGCTGGTTTTTTTTTTTTTAAAAAGATAAATTGTGGAAGCCATTAGTTTCTTATATAGGATATGTTTTTAGTTTAAAAAGAAAAATAGAATACAAACAATTGTTTTTAACTTGCTATTTCACACTAGAAAACCCTTTCCTTAAATTTGTGCATAGTATTATTGAGATTATAACATGTTATCTAAAAGGTTCTGAACTATAGTATTCAAAGGCAGACTCCTTTAAGAAAGTCTTTAAACAGACAAACAATAGACCTGAGACCTAAGTGAGAAGAAAATTTCTGCAAAGCTATATATTCACAATACCAAGGAATACAAACATTTTTAAGACAAAAATAAATGAAGCACTACTTCAAAAACATTGTGCCTAACATTCACAAAGCAAAGAAACACAGCATAAGTGAAATTCCATCCCAAAAAATCATTCTGTTCTGCGCTTGTGCTTATAGGATCTTCTGTCAGGAGCTAATCTCACGTGACAGGCCTGATCCAAAGCCATTTGAAGTCAATGGAATGTCTCTTCCTGACTTCAGGGAGCTTAGCATCCAGCCCTTATAAAATTCAAGAACAATACAGTTCATAGAAGGTTGTTTTAGAAAATAGCTAGCTATTTTTCTCCTAAGTAGGAAAGAATGTTAACTTCAAATGAAATTTACCTGCAGTAGTAGATCTGTGTTAGGTTTGGTTTGTTGTTTTCTAATGCACACAGCTAAATCTTTCCAAAGTAAGAACATTCCATTTCTTTAGCAAAAGTCACAAAAAACCCAAAATTGTAGTCAAAAAAAAAAAATTAGGCAATTTTGTATGAAGTAAGTTTCATTTTTCTAAAGAAACAAAAGATCACTTTTAAGGCCTTAATTTGAAGTTTTCATAAACAGATGTACATTAAGGACAAGACAGAACAAGAGGTTTCAAAAAGACATCAGGCATTCC
>NW_008631706.1:138955-148119 GCF_000691845.1 Merops nubicus
ATTCCTGCATTTAACAAACCAGAAGACAGATTAAACAAATAGCACTAGCTGTGTAAACAAAGGGGTATGCTGACAAGAAAATAAATTATTTGGGGTTTTCTTTTGTAATAAAAATCCGGATCTCTACTGATTGAAGTAAATTTCAAAGCTAGAGCTGACAACTACCACACCAGGTAATATGACCAAAGTCAAGCTGTTATTCACTTATTCACTATTTGAAAACAATAACAGAACTGTAAACCCTGAAATACCAGATAACTGTAAAGATTGGTGACATGCCTATTGTTAAAATGTGGCTTTTCTTTCTTTTATAAGAAAAATGGGACAATGAAGTAAACCAGTACAGACCCTGATGCTGATCCCATGTACACTTATACCAGTAAATCCACACTGATGAAAACTCACATCAAAATCAGGCCCACCATCTCCAGGTTCCCCAAGGCAGCAAAGAATAGTGGTTCCAACTTCCTCACTTACATACCAAATCAACTCACTACAGCTATTTTAGTTACCTAGTGTGGAGATGAAAATACAGAAACTTCCAGCTGAGCACAAATACTCTAGAATGTCCACCTCTGTAGACTGCTTCTATGTTTCAAAGTGAAACAAAAGACATCAAAAAGTAAACACTTATTTATAAGACATAAACCACTGTAACTTTTCTTTGTAGCTGGTTTAACAGCAAACACTGACATTGCTGCCATTATTAGTTAAGAATTTTCAGAAGGGTCTACGAAGTGTTAGATCAAAACCTCAGTGTTAGCTCTATACCTCAAAACTGAAATAAGACAAAGGACAAGGAAGAAGCAAGTGCCATTTCTCCAGTGTATAGAGGCTATACTTTTCATCTCCTTCATCTAAGCTTCCAGAATCCACAACTAAAAATAAACAATTCACTTTATAAATAACCCTAACCAAATAGCTATTTTTTTTTTAGGCTGAGTGGATGAATCAAATATAACTAATTCTAAGTCTCATTTCAGGGGAGTACAAAATATTTTTTTCTAAGTAGAATGAAACAACATTTCTCAGGTCAAACAGTATACCTTGTTTTGATATCACAGACATTTTTTAAATTATTGTCAAACAGCCCATTTTGTTTAACTCAAAAAAAAAGTTGGGCTGTTCTTTTATTTTTCTCCTTGTTCCTATTTAAAGCATTTCTGATCTGAAACACCATCCTAAAATGAAAAGCCAAGCTCTCATGCAAAAAAAGTCAAAACAATGTGCAGACTTTAGCTTTGCTTTTCATTTATATTTTTTCTTCTGTCATGAACAAACGAATGTTTTGTTCACTCCAGAACTAAATTTTGGGTAAATAAACCATTCATATATTTTGTTCAGCCTTACTGAACCATGTATCACAGGTGTAAGAGCATTTGCTCTCACAGTCCTACCCTATTCTCTCCTCTCTCTACACGGGCAGTTAGGACACAAGCTGCCCGCTGCTGGGTACTGCCGGCTGGTATCCTGATGCTCTCGGACCTGAGCTGCCCCCTCTTACTCTGCTCCCGCTGCTCGCTGCTGCTGCCGACCCTTCCTTAGCCTTCAGGGGAGCTGGGCTTCCAGCTACCCCCCTCACCGTCTCTGAGCATTCCCAAGTGCTGATCATCTTTTCTGTGTTGCTGCTGCTGCTCGTTATTTTGGGAGATGCTACAGCTTTGTAAGTCGCGGGGATCTTACCTCCGAGACCCTCTTTGTTGCTCTGTCTGTGACCACGCTGGAAGCAGGGAGTGATGGATATTAGGGAAGCATGAGCCTCCCCTCGCTGTTTAGCAGCGTGGTCTGCAAAGAAAGATAGAGATGCTGCGCTTTCCTCTTCCCCCCTCGCTGTCCCAACGTCCTCCTCCCTCCGCCTTGCTCCCTCCTTCCCATCCACAACCGCGAGTCCTGTCTGTACTCCCACACAATACGCTACCTCTCAGCACCAGCTACCTAGGGTAAAGAATGCAGCCCCCTCACCCTCCCCCCTGCCTTTTCCTCTCCAGCCTCATGCATCCTCACCCCTGCTTCCCACTCAATATGGTATCTTCCCAACTAGACGTGCCTTATTTGGCTCTAGGGTCTAAAGCACAGACAATTTCAGCAGCCCTAGGGGAAAAAAAGTAGCTACAAAACATGAGGTGCACAAGGAAGATCAGGGATATGAAAGTGGAAGTCTTCTGGAAAAACTGCAAACTTTGGGGGGTTTATCTGTGTCTGTGAAAGCAATCTAGTCACAGTTGCCAAAGCCTGCAACTTGGTGATTAGTTTAAAGATCTATACAGATTAAAGAAAAGTGCCCTGGATAACTAGTTACGTCCCAAATCCAGTTTGCCTATTGTTTATGCTCTTTGTTTCTCAGTCCTTAGTCTAAATTGCTTCTTTTTTAGAGAAGCTCCTGAACTTTTCCTCAAGAAGATTCCCAACTTTTCCTCCACAAAGGAGACTTCAGTACCAGTAAAATCCAATGATGCAACAGTGAACGGATAGTAACCAGTGGTATTTTTTAAGATAATTATGAGCTATGAAATTACCACCAGTGATTAAGATCATGGAAAACACAGGCACAAGTCATCTGACTTCTCAGCTTGTACGATAAACATTTTGAAGTGGTCTTTTGTTCAGTTTCAGGAGTTAAGGTGACTAGAAGAACTTTTGGGCCACCAAGTATGTGATTTCCAAAAATCACAAATAATTACAGCTAGCCAGAAGGTTCTTCTTAAGGACCTAATTTTAGACATGCGGTACACCAATCCTTCTACAGTGTTCGTGTTTGTTACAGAGACTATGGAGTTAGGAGTTGCTGGAGACTTCTAAAAGATCTCATCTGTTTGAGATTAAACACTTCAGTTAAGCAGACAGGATCTCCCTCTGGAGGCCTTGAGGGGCACCTGACTCGGGTGATACGTGAAAATCTATGAAGCACTTAATTCATAAGGTCTGCTTTACCAACTGCCTAAAATTAAGTAGCTAATTAAGTTAGCTACTGCAAGGCCAAGTCCAGACACAGTGAAGGTGTAGCAGTTACAAGTTATCTTAAAACTTTAGCCCATGCTTCTTCAAGGTTGGTGGCCTCATCAGGCAACCTGGAGACATGACACATCTAAGGTCAGCAGAAGGCACTCTACAGGGCAGAGAAACAACTGCTCATATTCCCTGGATCACCTCAGAAATAAAGAAAGATACTTCCTAACAAGGTTTTTTGAGCACAATATCAACACTCACCATATCAAAACAGTTTATTGACCAATCTTTGTAATACTTTTGATCAGTTTGAAAATAACCAGAACTAGTCTTTCTTCGTTTAGTGCTAGGACAAGCTCAGTAACTAGTACAAACAGTATAGATTTGATCCATCTTAAAAATTATAATCTAAATGAATGAAATGAAATTAAGTAACTAGCCTGTTTACTTTCATAATCAACTCATTTTGCCCAGAAATTAAGACTTAATAAAAAAATTATAATTGAGACTTGCCAAGTCTCATACACTCAGCACATGGTTCAATCAAGCAGCTTCTTCCCCTTCTCCTCCCTCTGCTGCACAAGCCATATCTGAACAGTGTTCTGTCACCTCTCCTCCTTAAAGGCACAGAAAGCACAGCTCTTAGCAAACCATTCACAGTTAGCCAAATGCATCTGACAGGACTCAGAAGTGAGCTACAGTGTTGCTACAGCTGCAGCAAAGCAGCTTCTCATCTAATTGAAGGAAGCAAATTAATCTCATGTTTCAAAACCAGTGCAGATGACTACAAGTAGCAGAAATTACCCTGGCTGTTCCCAAGTCAAGTTCAAAGATATGTTGTCAAAATATAAACTCAAGTCAAACTTGTAAAGAGAGATATCACCTTTCTTAGATCAAGGAATATAGTTAGAAAACCAGACTTGTGTGTGTGAAATGAGAGGAACAAGATTATGGCAATAATGAGAGCAGACCTGCAGAGAGAGACTTCAGGATACTGGTGGACAAAAAGCTAGACATGAGACCACAACGTGTGCTCACAGCCCAGGAGACCAACTGTATCCTGGGCTGCATCAAAAGAAGTGTGGCCATCTTCTGCCTACCACTCATCCAATATAAATCAACATTATCATTAACAGGCAGACCAGCAGCCAAACTCCCCATTCTGCTCCCACACCACACACCAGATCCAAAGTGCCAGACAACCAGAGGGAGGAACAAGTCAATGCACTTACTCACTGCAGTGGACAGGAAGAAGGGAGCAGGACAGCCAAGAAACAATGCCATGGGAGGTGGAATCAGCCAGGCAATAAGCCAAATAATGTAGTATTTTCCCAGAGAGAGACACTCATGATCTTGCTCTGCCATCCTGGGAACTCCACTTGCTAAGAAAAATCAGGGAGCCCTTTCAATAACCAGAATCCCACGTAGCACTGCATAAACAAACCTCCTAACCCCACTGCAAGCAGAGTCAGTTCTTATAGAGGTGACTTCTTGCCCCACCTCCAAGTTAATGTGAAAGGTGGGGGCACCTGGTGGTGATCTCCTAATCAGTTTCTCCCCAAGGCTGGCTAAACCTTGGGTGAAAACGAGTTAGGAGGGTCTTTCTTGCCTGGTTGCAGGCATCATCCATATGCCAACCCTCTTTCAGGGCTGGGGGTTTAACCCCAGCACTTCAGGCCAGCAGGTCAAGGGACATGATTCTGACCCTCTACTGCACTCTAGTGAGACCCTACCTGGAGTACTGTGTCCAGCTCTGGAGCCCTCTGCACAAGAGAGACATGAACCTGTTACTTGGAAGAAAGACTGCTCCCTACCTCACTACAAACTCCTTTCAGGTAGTTGCAGAAAGTGATGAGTTTCCCCAAACCTTCTTTTCTCCACCTTGGGGTGGTCCTTATTAGAAGGCAAATTCTAATAAATAATGATAAATATTTGATCGTAATTGTCACATTTGTCTAATAATAAACCATAGCAAAAACAAACAAACAAAAGTGGAGAAATATCTTCTTTATTGCACCAAATCATAGAATCACAGAATAGTTTGGGTTTGAAAGGACTTTCATCTAGTCCAAACCCCTGCAGGTGGCAGGGACATCTTCAATTAGATCAGGTTGCTCAGAGCTCCATCCAACCTGACTTTGAATATTTCCAGGGATGGGGCTTCAACTACCTCTGTGGGCAACCTGTGCTGGTGTTTCACCACCACCATTGTAAAAAATTTCTTCCTTCTATCTAGTCTAAATCTCCCCTCTTTTAGTTTAAAGCCATTACCCCTTGTCCCATTGCAACAGGCCCACCTAAAAAGACTGTCCCCATCTTTCTTATAGGCCCTCTTTATGTACCGAAAGGCTGCAATAAGGTCTCCACAGAGCCACTTCTTCAGGCTGAACCTCTTTCAGCCTTTCCCCATACGAGAGGCATTCCAGCCCTCTGATCATTTCTGTGGCCCTCCTCTGGACCCACTCCAACAGGTCCATGTCTTGTGCTGAGCCCTGCAGAGCTGAACGCAGTGCTCCAGGTGGAGTCTCACCAGAGTGCTGTGGAGGGGAAGCATCAGCTCCCTCGACCTGCTGGCCACACTTCTTTTGATGCAGCCCAGGATACAATTGGCCTCTGGCCTGTGAGTGCACATTGCTGTCTACCCACAAGTCCTTCTCTGCAGGGCTGCTCTCAGTCCTTTTATCCCCCGGCCTGTGCTGATACTGAAGGCTGCTCCGACCCAAGTACAGGACCTTGCACTTGGCCTTGTTGAACCTCATGAGGTTCACATGGGCCCACTTCTCAACTTTGTCCATGACCTTTAATTTTTTTTTCAGGTGTGCCGTTCAGGACATCACAAAAGAGAACACTTTAGCACTGTGCTATTCAGATCCGAATAACTGACGTGATCTTTCTCACACAACAAAATGAAGAAATAAGAGACTTGCCTTCTTAAATTAATAGATGACTGATTGCCATGTATGCAGGAAGAATTTTTTTTGGTCAGATTAGGCTGAGCACCTCAAGACAGACTGTACTATTACCAGAAACAGATTTAAGTCATTACATTTTACAATGTAAGAAGCTACATAGTAATATTCCACACCTTTAAACCTAATTTTTATGCAGAGGCAAGGACCTCAGCAGGAGGTTAGGGAGACTAGGAAGTTTACAGACAGATAAGTTAATATACAGAAATATGGATGATTCTATGATTCTGTGTAGTTTAAACAGTTAGTTGTAGCTATTTCTATCTTTCATGATTTTGTACTTTTACGCCTCTGTGGGAAGATCTTTCCTCTAGCTCATCTCTTCAAAAATACATATGCACCTAATGGGGGATGCAGTCACAAGATTATTATCATTAAAGGCAAGATAGCATTTGATACAGAGCTGTACAGATTTTTGCTTTAACTACAGCGGTGGAACTACTATGATAAATAAAATAAATACATGTCATAGAAGGATATAAAGGTACCTGTGAATTGATATAACTCCCAAATTCCAGATTACATATATAAGCTAATAAATATTAACAACACATTTGTGTAACAAAAAAAAAAAAAAAGGAAAGTAATGGTATTCAAAACAAAATGTTAAACATTACAATGGCAATACTAAACCCGCAAAAAAAATCCTGTTTTGCATGAAATCCAAACCTTACACCATTACATGAGGTTAACCAGTAAAAACTTTTACAAAGCAGTCTAATTTCAGCTGCTCAAAGGAAAAGTAAACCTTAGATGCCTAAGCAGTGCAGAGTAAAATATTAAATTACACAACTGAAGCATTTTAAAGAAAATTATGTGTCGACTTTCACATACAGTATGTCAAAAATGTTAATGAAACCACTGGGTTAGTGTGTGTAATGTTAAAAGAGCAGATTTAGGACATGGAATTATTGCCCCCTGGTGGCAGACGAGGAATCAAGACGAAGTAACAATCTCAGAAAAGTAAGCAAATCTTTCGTTTTAAGAATCATGTCTCGTACGATTAATGTCTGGAGATATTCAAAAGAATGCACAGTCATTTTCATATGCGATAACAGTAAATGGTGAATCATTTATGTTTTCATCTACAAGAGTAATAAGGAATGTGGGATAAATTTAATGATCAGCTTTATAAAATGTAAATAATAACACAATAGAATCAAACTCATTGATCAACAGGATGCCACAATCCAAACTCCTGATAGTCCAGTTAGTTATTTCAAAATCTAATTTCAATTTAAAAGAATAATTAGGCTTTATAATTTTAATATAAATGTAGAAAAATCTTCCTGAATCTGAATCCATGTGGGGCTTTTCTTTGCCCAGTCAGACCCATCAGCAGCCAAGTTCAGAGGAGCACAGGAACAAGAGATTTTGATCTTATGACTGGCTAGAACAACAGCATAGTTAAATGTTGATGCAATGTTTTCCATGTGGATTAATACAGATATTCATGTATCCTAATCCTAAAAATATGAGTCGTTAGCCTCCCTCTAATATCTGACAACCCAACCATCATCAAAATTCTATTCAATGATTTTTATATAGCATGGCACATTCCTTTCATCACCCCAAACTAAAGCAGCCCAAGACATCTATTCCAACCTGTTTTGCTGTTCCAGCTGGGGAAAACCTGCTTTATCACAGTGGGTTTATGCACTCTGTGATTACAATGGTGAGATACATCTTCCAGTTAAGAGCATGACAAAGGGGGAGAAATACTCATTCTTTATGGGACTACATTTATCACTACAGACTAGTCAGCAAGGATTACGTTGCCCATACAAAAACGAGTGGCTTTACATTTCAGTGATGTGTTGCTTCCACAGCAGTAAAACCTTTTGCATCTGCAGCAGTCTAAGCTCTCCTTAGAATACTGACGAGCAACATTTGCATGACATCTTTAACTGCACAACTCAAAGCTTTGTGTCTCCTGAAACACAGACATTATCCCTTTGAGGAGCTGTAACATTTTTCCCTTTTTTTTTTCTTCTTATTAATTGATGAGGGCATGAGAACAATCCACCTTGGTTCTACACACCTCTACAAGGACAATTATTACCATGCAAGTAACTGATGAAAGATCAGCTGCTACGAAGGAAACTCCATCCACCATCAAGGCAGCTGATGTATCAGTGTGGACATAAGCTGCTCCAAAAGAATATGTAACCCGAAAGGATATGAAATAGCTTGTAAATCAAAACAAATTCAGTATTTTTTCAAGATAACATAATATAGTTTGACCTGTCCAGTACGGCATATTAGAAGATAATTGAAGTTCTTCCTAGCTTTGAATTCCTCATGCCAGACTGGCAGTTTTACTCAATGTCCAATGAAGTTCACACTTCTTCAGAGCATCTGCCTTGAGGATGGGGAAGGAAGTGACTGGAAATTTCATCAGAAGTGTACACGGAAGAAGCAAAATAGTTCACAAATTCTTGAAGCAAAAGAATTCCATGATAGACTTAACTTTTATACAATATGGTAGAGGACAGTTAATGTCCAAAGCAGCAATCAATCAATCAACAGATGGGCTACCTAACAACAAGTTGTGTTTTAAAGAAATGTTGTTGTCTGACAAACAGAAGTTACCTAGTAAACTAGAAATTTTGAGATTACTGCCAATGCTGACAAATGAGCAAGTCAACAGTCAGTGCTTGTGAAGTGTTATCAGAAGTGTGAAGAAACGGCAGAAGCAATGAAATTGGGATTTGGGAAAGGATCTGGGAACTGCTGGAGGGAGTCCAACAAAGGGCTACAAAGATAATTAGAGGACTGGAGCACCTCCCTTATGAGGATAGGCTGAGAGACCTGGGTCTGTTAGCCTGGAGAAGACTGAGAGGGGATCTTATCAATGCCTATAAATATCTGAAGAGTGGATGTCAAGAGGGTGGGGCCAGTCTCTTTTCAGTGGTACCCAGTGACAGGACAAGGGGCAATGAGCATAAACTAGAACGCAGGAAGTTCCACCTAAACATAAGGAAAAAAACTTTTCAGTGAGGGTGATGAAGCCCTGGAACAGGCTGCCCAGAGAGGTTGTGGAGTCCCCTCCTCTGCAGACTTTCAAAACCCATACATTCCTGTGCAAACTCATACAGGCGAGCCTGCTTTAGCTGGGGGGTAGGGCTAGATGATCCCCAGAGGTCCTTTCCCACCCCTGCCGTTCTGTGGTTCACTGCAGGGGACCTGTAAGGTGAGGACAATCTTTTTAGCAGGGCGTGCTGCAACAGGACAAGGAGTAATGGTTTT
>NW_008631707.1:0-3473 GCF_000691845.1 Merops nubicus
TTTTCATCCCTTGGTTCGTGACAGGCCCCTTGCTACAAGACAGACACTGAGGTTCTGGAGTGTGTCCAGAGAAGGGCACAAAGCTGGTGAAGAATCCAGAGCACAGGTCTTATGAGGAGCAGTTAAGGAAACAGCTTGTTTAGTCCAGAGAAAAGGAGGCTGAGGGGAGACCTTTTGCCTCCCTATAACTACCTGAAAGGAGGTTGTATTGAGGTGGAAGCTGGTCTGTTCTCCCAGGTAACAAGTGATAGGACAAGAGAAAATGGCTTCAGGTTGCATTAAGGGAGGTTTAGATTGGATATTAGAAAAAGGAAGTGGAGTTATCATCCCAGGAAGTATTTGAAAGAGCTATAAATGTGGCACTTAGGGACCTGATTTAGTGGTGACTTGGCAGTGCTTTTTTAACAGTTGCACTTGATGACCTTAAAAGGTCTCTTCCAAGCAGAAAGATTCTATGATTCTGATGTTACCTTGGAGTCACTTTTATGTGCTTGCTAATCCACTCCACACATTATTCTTTCTTCACTGTTCTGCAACTCCATCTTGCATACTAATTTACTAAGCACCAGGTGTTTTATATATGTTGGAAACTTGTTTTTTATTCCCTTTATATCCTTAATACTGGCTTTACACAGCTGCCAAGGTTATACTGCTGTAATGACCAGCAATTGACTACTTACAACTTTTTACAGCCTTGAATCCTGTCATCCCCTGTTTGTGTTTTCAAGACCCTGTCATCTCACATCCTTTCCACTACACCGCATTCTTAGATTCATAAATATGTCATTTAATGCAGAACTACTTGTTATTCATATTAATTAATTGTGTGTATATATATTTGTGTGTACTGCTTTTGGCAGGTTTGGTTGATTTCACTCATAGCAGCTCATTTTGCTTTGCCTATTAAACTGTCTTCACCTCAACCTATAGGTTTTCTGACTTTTACCATTCTGATTCTCTCCTCCATCCTCCTGTGGAGGAGTGAGTGAGCAGCTGTGAGGGGCTTAGCTGCCTATCATGATCAGCCACGCCTACCAATAAACATTACCTTGCACAATTGTACAAAGCTAGGTAAAACCTAAACCAGATTGGGTAATAGTGACTTTTGTATAATATAGAAACTTTCAAACATTAACTAAAACAAAGCTTAAAGCATGCCAATAAAAGTCTAGGAAAACCCTGAAAAATCTCTGGGTCTGTTTTGTTAGCTAAACACAAAGCTTGTGGTCTGTTACAAACAATGACGACTCCATATTCACTCGGCTACAGTCATGTACTCCCTAACACTTCTTCAAAATTTGTTGCCACATGAGGAAATTGCACTAGATGCTAACCTGTGAGTTATACAGACAGTAATAACAAGATCTCAGCCTATCCCAGTGGTAAGCACAGCTTAATTTATTACCAAGTTAAATGAGTGTCATAAAGCAATATATCATCCATATGAGATTAAAATCTTCATATTCAAAATTTTAAATGAAAAATTTTCCACTTGCAAGTGGAGGGACACTCCTGTGCCTTGAATGGTGCTTATTCAGTCTTCCTTTTCTGCCTTTGTGTCTACCCTGTGCAGTCAGCACTGGTGGCTACAGTTCAAGATGCTCGCTTGTTGCCGAGGACGAGGTGGCAAGCTTTAAGAGCTATTAGAAGATGGAAGATGGAATCAGTTTGGCACCTTCTTTCATCTGTTATTGTCATCAATGGTGTTTTATGTTCATCACAAAATCATAGAATCATGGAATGGTTTGGGCTGGAAGGAATCTTAAACATCACCTGTTTCCAAAGCCTCTGCCATGGGGAGGCACACCCCCCACTAAACCAGGTTACACAAGGCCCCATCTTACCTGGTCTTGAACACTTCCAGGCATGGAACATCCACAAATTTTGGGAAACCTGTTCCAGTGTCTCACCACCCTCACAGCCAAGAACTTCTTCCCAATTTCTAATCTAAACCTACCCTCTTCTAGTTTGAACCCATTACCTCTCATCCTATCACTACAAGCCCTTGTAAAAAGTCCCTCCCCAGCTTTCTTACAGGCTCCCTTTAAGTACTGGAAGGCTCGAATAAGGTCTTCCTGAGCCTTCTCTTCTCCAGGCTGAACAACCCCAGCTCTCTCAGCTTGTCCTTGCAAAGGAGATATTCCAGCCTTCTGACCATTTCCCTGCCCCCACTCCAACAGGGCCCTGTGCTTCTTGGGTTGAGGGCTCCAGAGCTGGACACAGTACTTCAGGTGAGATCTCACAAGAGTGGAGTAGAAGGGGAGAATCACCTCCCTTGACCTGCTGGTCATGCTTCTTTTCTTGCAGCCCAGGATAGCCCGACTCTGAAACAAACTGCCCAGAGCAGTTGTGGATGCCCCCTCCCTGCTGGTGTTTAAGGCTAGTTTTGACGAGAACCAGAGCAACCTAGTCTAGTTGAGAAGCATGGCTGGGAGGTTGGATTACCTGATCTCTAGGGTCCCTTTCAACCTAAGCCATTCTATGGTACAGTTTGCTTTCTGGGCTGCACTCACACATAGCTGGCTCATGTTGAGCTTTTTGTCAACCAACATCCCCAACTGTTTCTCCTCAGGACTGGTCTCAATCCATCCTCCACCCAGCCTGTATTAATACTTGGGATTGCCCCAACCTACGTGCAGGACTTTGCCCTTGGCCTTGTTGAACTTCATGAAGTTGGCATGGGCCTGCCTTTCAAGCCTGTCCTAGTCCCTCTGCACAATATCCCTTCCTTCCAGTGATGTGATGTCTCTTCCCCAAAATAAAGGATGGTGACCTCATGCATGCCTGGCATATATGATATTTTTATGGGGAGCAGAAATTGTTCCAATTTCCCCAGGCACCTTGTCAGTTTTAGTTCCAACAACCACCTCTGTCTCTTCGACACTCTTTGCTCTGATCCGATAGATCTTACTACCTGCACATTTTCCTGTACTCTGATTTGTACCACTATATGACAAGTCTCCATTTTCCCATTTGTGCCTACGTATTTTATTTCTGTCTCTATGCTTGACTTTGTCATAAAATGATATATTCTAGCATAATTATTATGCTATTAACAATGTTACAATAGACTTATGCACTGTTTCTATTATATTATTTCAGTATGCTTATGCCTGGGTTAGAGGAAATTAGTATCTTACTTAGTGGTTGCAACAGCATTTCAAAATTTTAGAATAAGTTTCAAAAACTAATAAATAATAATGATCCCAGGAAAGAACTAAATCCAGAAAAAAAGTGAAAAATTATGGTGTCATCTAAAACTTGGCCTAACAGAAAGAGGACAGAACTTCAGTGATCGGAAAATAGCTGTCAAGTATAAATGGTAAATATAGCAAAAGAATTAATCAGTATAATACAGAAATGAACAAAATTTCATTACGTAGTAAAAAGTTAATCATCAACACAAATGCTTTTGTGATTTTAGCAGACCTTTTGTACTGGTTTGAGGGAGGGTGGTGGCTGGGATTGTGGGG
>NW_008631708.1:0-44741 GCF_000691845.1 Merops nubicus
TCACTGCCCAGCCTGTATTGGTGCCTGATGAAATAAATTTTTAAGTCCAAGAAGGCACCTTCAGCACTATGTTAGAAAAATTCCCTATTTCCAAACTATTAATGCTAATAACAATGTCTATTGTTTCTATAGAACTGTCATTGCTGGAAATATTGTGGGTTTGAAAAAATCAAGTCTTTTTTTTTTTTTTTTTTTTTTTTAAAATCACTTGCCTTTAACACTTTAATATTTCATTTGAGACAGCTTATTATATAGCTGTTATCTTAAACTTCTGGTATCTGAGCACCCATTATATGGTCCCAGCACATCCTGCTGAGCAGAGCTGGCTAATTTTGACAGCAAAATTAATAAAAATGAATAAAAGTGCTAAGCATTCACCTTCATTTAAAACTATAGTCAGGACCAAACCAAGATGGCAGTTTCATAGCACTCATAAATGACTACAATTTTAGTATTTTCCTTTCCAAAAATTCTTTGTTTTTTTTTCTTTTTTTTTTTTTTTTAATATTAAACACTAACTCACAAGGAAAAAAAATGCAGTCGTGAATAAACACAGTGAAGAGCTTTCCAGAATGAAAAACTAGCATTTATCCAATGAATAACATTTACCCAGGCAAGAGAAGCACAGTATGACTGAGGAAAGGAAGAGAAAAAAAGGGAATGATTAAATGATTTAGGTTGCAGTAATCTATAATCTGGTTTTCATTCAGTTCCACTTGCATAGGCTACAATATTTCTTCTTGCCATAGCTCTAAAAAGGCTATTCTTCTTTGAAAAATAAATGTAATTGTGCTTATAAAATATTTTTCATGCAGAAATATGCTGAATTACTCACTGCTGAGTGCATTTTCACAGTTATGTGGTACAATAAAGCTGCCAGTTAAAGCCCATTATTTGGTAGATTATAATACAATCAACAGTTACTGTTTGCACTGAAGAGGGGAAGGTTTCTCTTGGTAGTAGTGACCTCAGAGCAAACATGCATGGATATCTGCTTTGAGAGGCAAATTTTAGCCAAAGGGACATGCTGTAGTAAAGGTCCCTGGTGGAAGAAGAAACTTTGTTGACTTTCAGAAATCCATTATTAAAAGAGCTATTTTCATGCTTTCTGCCATCTGACTCAACTGTTGGCCAATGAATCCCCCAATCCCTTCCCATCCAAAATTTGGCTCTTAGACATAGATTTTTGTATGGGTCACAGTGAAAACAAGCCACTGCATTTGTTTTCTTTAATTCCTGTTTGCATCCATGGTCATGCATTAATTTCTGCTGTCCCATGAGCTGCTGGAGCTTTTAAGTTGAGTTTCAAACAGCTGAAGTCTCTTATTTCAGCTGATGTTTTAGTTCAGTGCTCTTCTTATAGGAACTGAGGCAGGTTTTTCCTGCCCATACGGAGGAAAATAACATCTACATATGGGATATAGCAAATGGGGAAAACAGTTGATGCAAGATATAATTTATGATAACAGTTAATTCTCTGTAGTATTGATTTGTGAAGGCTGGAGGCCAGTTGCTTTCAGAAAATGATGCCCAGTCAGGGAATGCATTTCTTGTTTTACTTTGTAAAAGTCAAAATTTGACAATTTCATCTCACTCCATCAGCCTTTGCCTGTCTCCACGACTGGTACATGCAAATGAAGACAGATATCTGGATCTTGTAAGTTTAGTGTTCTAAGTGGCCTTTTTTCACACTTATTTCATGGGTTTTTCTCCAAGAACTCTACTGCCTGCCAGTATACGGCACTTTGAAAGGTAACATTGAAGCAGCCTGCTAGAGAAGAGACACATTACCTGTAGCTTTATTCTTGTCTGGTTTTCTTGCTCTGCTGTGTGGCCAGACCAGAGCGTTCCAGTTTACTTTCTGAAGTGTTTTTGGTGATTCCAGACTATTCTGAGGATTTCTTGGTGACACCATATGCCTGCTCACTCCGACCTACAAACCACAATATCTCCATTACAAGATAGCCATGCAACTAGCCTGTTACTACACTTAGGACCTCTGAAGGACTGGGCAGCTACAGTCCAAGATGCTTACTGAAACCAGTGGGATTTATTGTACTATTGTCAATATATTTTGACACGTTTTAGATGAAAGAGCTTCTGTCATAACAAAAGGGCTGTGGAAGTAGGATTGAAATGTTTCTTTTACTTTTTTTTCTTAAAATCAGCTTAAATAACACAAAGTATTCCAGATATCATAGCATCTGGAAAGAGTTCCTACAATGAGTATCTTGCAACCCTTGAAAGCATCTTCCTAATTCCTCAGGAAAGATACCTCTCATTAAAGCTATCCAGAGCAAGCTGTGATTTACCACCACATCTCCATCCTGAATCAAGGCACTGATGCATAACCAGCTGAGAACTCACTGTTGAACAGCTCAGAATTCACACTCCCCACCTCAGGATGTATCACAGGAGGATGGGATCTTTTCTGCAGCCCTGCTAGTGTTACAAGCACAAGGATAGAAACATAAAGAATCAAACACAAGGTGCATTGAACTCACTTACTCAGTACATATACTATAGGCTTTCAGTATTTCAAATTCACCACCAATCTTGGTGAACAGCATATTGAATAGCAATACTGAATTTCCAGCTCTGCTTTGGCAGGACAGTTGAGAAATATCCTGCAACCTGGGACTCAGAGATGCTATGCTGTTGGAGATGGGCAATGTGAGCAGCAAGCCTGAATCAGAAGAGTTCACTGTCTTTTTGCAGCGTTGCAGAGTACAATCCCACCTCCAAGTTTCCTTACAGCAGCACAGGTGCTTTCTGCCTTTTCCTTCTCCATCCTCTCACACATTATTGCTCTTTTAGTGATGCTGACTCAACCGGTTTTGTGCTAAATTAATTTTGTGAAGTCTTTTGGGTTACATAAACCCTTCCCCACCCACTCCCCTCCCCCCCTTTTTTTTCTTTTTGTTTTGAACTGTAATCTTTTCACTGGTCTGATGAATCAGTAATTGAATAGAGTAATAAACTGTAACGTATATGGAAGGAAGAAGAACTGAAGGACAGTAAAGAATGGGAAACTCCAACCTGCTTTACCATCATATGTCCATGTGCACCTGTGTTTTCTCTTTAAAGTGCATCCTCCTTTGAGTAAAACAGATGAGCAGAATATGTTCATTTTGGTTTTGAGCAGCCTGAGCATGCAGATGGCCCAAGGAGAAGCTGTAGGTACCTGCCAAATGAAACACTGGGTGGGACTGAGACAGACACTGAGCTGTTCAGCACTGCAGAGAGAGTTTTGCCTGCTTTAGTGAGCTTGCTTCAGCTACCTCAGAAACAAAGAAAATTATTAAAATGAAGGAGATTCAGTCCATTAGCTTCAGTTTCAGAACATATAGCTTCTATTCTGTGAAAATTTGACATGGTGAGAAAGTGGAGGCACAGCTGCTACGTTACAAGTGAATCCCAGGAACGATTCTGCTATTTACAGAATATCCGCTGCAGAGGGTGACAGAAGTAAAGGGGGATAATTAGCTGACATAGTAAACGCTATAAACTGAATCAGTCAGGGAGAGACCATTTAAAGCAGTATTTGCATTACCTGAACCATGTATTGTATTATGAGAGACACACTGTTATGTTATGAAAGATAACTGGACAGGGTTATGTGTTGTACGATCACTGAAAAAAAACTAAACAACCCTGAGCTTACAAGCGGAGAATGAAAAAATGGCTGAATACAGGGAACAGAAGGGAAAAGGACCTCTAGTCAGCTGGGCAGGCTTCAGTCTTTGCACACCTTGTATATTTATTCTTCTTTTTTGTCCTTTTTACATCAAAAAGGTTTTTTTTTTCAACATGAGACTTAAGGAGGATTAATAAAATATCCCAATAATGGGTACAGCAGAATCAGCAGAACACAACCACATCTAACTAATCAATTAGGCAAATTTGACCTGCTCTATAAATTTTTGTTTCAAACTACAAAAATTTTTCTGCTTTTTCATTCTTTTATGTATAGTTGATCACCACCAAGGACAGGGTATTAGTCCAGAAAGATACCTGGTCTTTCCTGTTATGGTCATTCTCTTGCTTGTATGTTCTCAGAAATGCATAAATTAAGGACATGAAAACATTCCTTTCTCATCCTGAGGATTAACTACAGCCTATTTTGTAATGATGTTTTGCTACTACCTTTAAATTAGCCTGGAAAGAAAACTATTAGTTTCCTTTGCTGCTTTTATGCCTTTGCTGTCATTACAGTATTCCCTAAAGGAAGTCTCAGGGCCTTTCCACATTCAGCATCCATCATCGTTCCCTCATAAAGACCTTTGACCAGGCTGCAAAGTGAGTGGAGAAAGAAGATAGATGTGCCCATTTTCTAAACGAGCTGCTTGGCACAAAACAATGTTCATAACTAGTTATACTAAATAATTACCTTAGTGAACTATTATCCATTTGAAAGGAAGTATTGTCAACAGTTACCTTCTGCATTCCATGGTGGTACTTATTAGATGGAAATACTAGTCTCATCTGAGATTATAATTTCTGTTGCTGTTTTGTGTGTAGCTGAGATTAAATTGGAAGCTCCCCTCCTTCATTCTGCCACATTTGAAAATAAAACAAATAAATATATAGAGAAAATGATTAAGCCACATTTTCTTTCAGAGTGTTTGCTGAATACCTGCCACTGATTCCATATTACCCTTCTTGTAAACATAATCTTTCCAGTTTCAAGGTATTCATCAGGATATTTTTTTTCCTACTGTACTACATTTGAATGCTTCCCAATATTTGTTTTTAGTCTTTCACTAATACACCAAACGTTCTGCTTATTAAGAAGAATATTGTATAACCTAAAATCCCTTCACTGTTTACTTTGTCCTCTTTCTAATCCAGGCACTTCATCCTTTCCCCTATATGTATATATAATGTGATGATTTTGTAAATGATCCACAGATTATCATATTCCAAATGTCACTATCCAGTCATCCTGCTACTACATACCCAAAATTCAGCTAAATCTCAAGTTTTGAGAATAATTATTGTCAATTAAACAAAATTTAGTCTCCAGTTAGCATTTAACTTATGAAGTGATTTTGCCATTTGTAATTCTGAATTTTTTCTCTTAATTTCTTACTTATTATTCAGCTGATTTCAAGCTGAAGATTTTGCATGTTTCCCCAAATTTTGTGTCTAATATTTTAGCTGGGGCAATGATAAATCTCTCCATATTGCCAAGAAGTTTCTTTCTGATTTATAAAAAAAAAAAAAAGGCAACTAATTGGTCTCTTTTCTTAGATTTTAAGGTTAAAAGTTTAACTTTGTTTTGCTTTGTTTGAAGTTGTTTGTTAAATTTTGCTTTTTTTGGAGTTGAATAACCTTCTTCCATTCTCTTCTTCCTTATTCATTTTGCTTGAATGCTAATTTCCTTTTGTCTTCACACATGGAAAATGAACATTGGCTTCTGTTGTTCGCTCTTTATATTACGTATTACAGGAAAAAAACAGTTCAGTGCTATGATCCTTTATGTTTTTAAACAGATTGTCATTAATACCTGTAGAAACTTTTCTAGCTTGTTTTTTTTTTCTTTTTTTTTTTTATAATATACGTTTGTAATACACAGCTTTTAGCAAGTATTTTTATTTTATTCATATTTATTCTATTTCTATTTTTTTTTGGTAAATTTTTTTTTTTTTTTATAAAATAACACAACCTTTTACTTTCATTTTTCAGATTTATTTTTCTCTTCCTTATTGTTAAATTTATTATGTCACACTTACAGGACCAATCTCCATTTATTCTTCTTCAAAGTATTTTATTTACATTTAGCTATTTTCTCCTTCTACAAAGACAACATCTTTTATTGCTGCTGTAGATGAGTTGCATAATTCTTGTTTAATCATGAATCAACTATTCCTTTGATTTTTCCTCCCTCTACTTTTAAACATTCATCAAAATAGCAGCTTTTTACAAAACATGCCCTGATGGACTATAGTACCTATGCACTGGAAAGGAACATAAGTGCTCATCAGTTGGTATCCTGGGGTAATGATCTCTGTTCATAACTATTCATTACATTCCTGAAAAAAATTGTTACGATATTGCAGCTGCCTTTTCTCTACTTGAGATTAATATCCCATCCCAATTCTAGAATAAGTGTTTTTTCTTGACAGGTTCCAATTTTAGTAGCAACAAGGCTGTTGAGATGTTGAGGATGAGTTTTTTTTATATCCCAGAGCACATACTGAAACAAAAAGGACAGCTGTGGGGAGAACATCTCCTTTGGCCTTATCTCTGTCTTTGGAAATGTGCCAGCTTAATACAACCACAAACATGAGTACTTCTTTTAGGGGGTTCATTGAAGCCTAACTAACTAATTGATCTTAAGGTTTCTTTATAGTAATGCAGCTATTATAGACTAATTTATGGAGCCATTTGTTTTCATCCTGATACATATGATTTTAAAAGTACAATAAGAATTACTTTTAATAGATATAGAAGGGTTATTTTTCTTCTTAAAATGTCTACTGAGGTTGACATACACTCACGAATACTGCTTGGAATAAGACTTTGTCTCTTAAACTTCTGAGTTGTCAGAACTCCAAGACTAAACACAATCAATATTGGCATTCATAATAGATGAGAGACCAAATATAAACACCATGACTATGAGAAAAAATTCTTGCTTACTCATTTAAATAAAGATTTTGGCCACACACTTCCCATATATTGTATGTCGTTGTTTCCAGACAGGTTCAATAAAGAGCACAGAAACAATGAATAAAACCAACCAAAGATGAAGATGTCAAGCACAAGTTAATCAAGTCATAGTGCCCCAAACAAAATAAAAATAAATTGGGAAAATATGGCACAGAAAGTAACATTTTATAGACAAAGAAAGTTCATGTTCTGTTGGAGGCCTGGGTGTGTCAAGATGTTTGAAAGCCAGTATGGAAAAATATTACCTATTGTGAAGTGCAAAATGGTGAGAAAATAATTTCTGAGTCTACTTATTTTATGTTCAGATATTCACTTTAAATTATTGATGCAATTATGCCAGTCCATTTCTGATCTCATATAGTTCATAGTTTTAGCTCCATCAGTTCATTTGCCACACCAAGAAAGGCAAAGAAATGTAAAGTGGTACAGAAAAAAAGTCAAGGCATTTTTTGACATTTTAATCAGAGTCCCACCTAATGCCTTCATTACCCAGATAATTTTCTGAAGTCACAAGGACTGGAAAAGAACATGAAAAAAAATTCATAATCTCGAAATTATGTAAAAATAATTCATTGTTACTAAGGTTAGGTCTTGAAGAGATATGTCTCACAAGTGTTTTGTATGATTAGCAAAACAATAAATCATTGTCTATTGGAAACCTTTAGAAAAAGACTTAAATATATATTCATGAAGCTTAGCAAAAATTTCATCTGGCAGTTTGTTTTTTAAAATAAATTGAAACATTGCTGGACTCTGACTAAACGTAATTCATATGCAATCCTCTACAATGTCTTCAAAATTTTACAATCTTATTTCCTTTGTATCTCACAACTTAACCTTCCCTTACACCCACTCCCATACGCCCAACAGAGAGAAGTACCTTGCAAGAGGGATTTGAAAATTCCAGGAACAATAAATGTGTCAGGAGAGGATCAGAAAGAGCCTCCTAGCAGTGAAACTAATGGAGCCAGTGGTCTCTGCATACTAACTGGAAAAAAAAAAAACATACCACCACCAAACAAGCATGCAGATATGGCCTGATTTTACACATATTCCAGCTCCCTGTGCTGCTCTCTTTTATATGTCTGTCCCACACTGAAGACATGGACTACAAACCTACATATCCCATCCACAGCTGCAGCAGAAGTAGAGAGAGATGGATCCATTTCTCACTCCTGAAATAAAACTCACGCATAAGATGAACACTACTCATATTAAGGAGATCTCCTCATGTTTCTTACACTGACAAGTCCTTAATACATTTTTTAAATAACAAAGAAAATTACAAAACTTTTCCCCAAAATCTCACATACTTGTGTCCAATGTTTTGGCTCCTTGTCTTGGCTGGTACATGGGATCAACACCCTGGGGTCCTTTTCTGTCAAGAAGAGTGTTTATTCCATTCAACTAAATAAAATATGCACACAAGCATAGAAAGCATATGACATAACATCTGTCAGCCATGACTTTGTGCAACCTTCACAAGAATTTCCTTTTAAGTTTTGGTTTTTGTTTGTATTATTTTTCATTTCACCTTTCTTGATAGAAGACATCTATCTATGTTATAAACTATATTAATTATCCATAATACAATACTGTTTAAAGATTTCATAGGTAGTTATTTATTCTCCTTGTATATAAACAACATTAAACTGTAAGTAATTCAGTATGGAGAGGTACTTAGTGCAGGAGGATTTTGGCTCAGTTTGAAATGCCCCATACATATCAATTGTGATAAAAAGCAGCTATATCCAAGCCATAGCCCTTTCTCCCCTTCAATTCTTTAATTCCTACTTCTAGCAGAGCTACCACGCTATAATCTCAACCAACGTTAAATTTAGACTAGTTAGAAAGGTTTCCTGTAACCTCTCAACACATCCATGGAGGATCACATAATGCCAGAGAGTTGAGTATGAATAGCTCATGCTAGCTCAAATGGAAGGCAGCAATGAAAATCTTTTGTGTTCCCATAGGAAAACAATAAAACTTCCTGACAGCATCTTGCACTGTTTCCCAGTTATCTCTGTTGTTCATAAGACAAAGTTTTCAGAGGAGATAGCTGGATTCAGAGCTGGACTCCTTGGGGAGTTAATAATGAACTCTAATGCCTTTTTCTTCTAAATTGCTTCTGCTGGCTTAGTTAAAGTTTTATTATCATCTTGATAGTAGAGATAACAGGCCCACATCCAGCCCACTGTCATCTGCACTGTCACTGAGACAGGTGAGTCAGTGAAGCAGCCCCATCTTAGAGCACCTTTGCCTTGAGAATTGCCCTGGCTGCCAAAATAGCAGGCATCTCCCTCCCCTTATTACACCTTGCTGCTGTGATGCACAATAGATGAGCTGTCTTGCAGACTTGGACCACTCAGCAGCTCCCTGCAGGGTGAGGTAACCTCCCTCTGCTGACATTACCTGAGCACTCGTACAGTTCAGTTACATGAACTGCAGACTGATTGCATAAATCACATGCAGATTAACTGTGCTAATGTTCAGAATT
Organism: Merops nubicus; assembly: GCF_000691845.1. NCBI lineage: Eukaryota > Metazoa > Chordata > Aves > Coraciiformes > Meropidae > Merops > Merops nubicus. The sequence goes on from NW_008631708.1 coordinate 9,173, forward strand.
GGTTAAAAAAAATAATGTGGAGTTGATGAAAACTCCCCATTGCATTATAAAATACCCTCCCTGCTCTGCTCATACCAATTTCCTTCTTCTGGCCTGATAACAAACACATCCCAAGATAACAACCTAACAAAACATCTATGCAGGCAGCCAGTGCAACCCTCCTGAGAGTGGCTTATTTCCACAAACAGTCTGTTCACCGATGATGCGATTTACCACATTTCTGGATGGAACTGCTGTGCCAGCTTCTTGGACCTGAACAACGCTTCAAGCCCAATCTCAGGTGAGTAAGGGGGCAAAACAACCCTGCTGCAGAGGAAAGGAGTGGTACCGTGCTCCTGGTGATGTGGAAGGGTGGGGGGTGGCAGGAAGACAGGTGCCTTTGTGCCCTCTATCCCACAGCCATATCACAGCTGAAAATATAAAAGCTTTCCTCGTGCACTCACTGCTCCAAAAAATTATTTGATCGTGACATTTTGCCTTGCCAGGGAAGGTTGACCCACCCAATGATAATACATAGGAAGGAAAAGTCTGAAAGTTTTGAAAATGCAAAAGAAAATGAACAAAATCAGGCTGCTCTCAGAAAAAGAATCGAACCATATATTCCCTCTCCAAAATAATTCCTGAATTTGTGAGAGCCTCAGAATGAAATAAGCATCAGCTGGGGCTGCTAAAATGAGGTGCAGCACTGCTGCCCTTCAGAGTAACAGCCCCAGAGAAGAGGGTGAATTGAATGGCATCGAGAAGAAGCAGGGAACTGCCATGGAACCTGATTTTGATCCTTACTAATTTGCTACATTGTTCTCCTTGTAATCTTTATTATTTCTTACGTTCTCCATGCAGTAAAAAGTGAAAAATAAGCAGCACAGAATTTCTGTGTTCAAGCCACATTTGTGGTCCACAGCAGAAGAAAGTCCATGCTGCAAAAACAATGACTAATAACACTTGTGAAACGTGTCGTGTCAACATCTGTGACAGATATTGGTCAGCAGGACTTCATCTGAGCCTCAGCTACAAACTTAAGACCTGAAAAATTCTAGAGGAGGGCTGAAGACAATAACATCTTTTCACAGAGATCAATTTGGGCTGTTGCACCTGCTATACTCATAGGAATATATCTGCCCTCAGTCACGTGCCACGGAGATAATGCAATTTGAACACAGAGCATATGCTCAGTTGTTATGCAATTTCAACTAAAGTAATCTTTATGATGAAACGATATTTATTTTAAGAACTACTAACTTTTCAATGCACAGCGGGTGCAACAACCTGTGACTCATCAAAGCCAGCCCATGCTGCTGCCTGTTGCCCTGGCTTTGCTCATTCTTCCTTCTTCACTGGCAGTGTATCTCTGTGTGAGGCTGTGAGATCACAGGGGCTGCAAATGACTCCACATTATTTGTTTATACAGTGCTGAGCCAAATCGTGGTTCAACAAATGGAACGGCACTGAAACCATGCTGTTGAACAGCTATAGTAGGACTATATATATGGGAAACCAACTTGGTCAGTATTCAAGAGGAATTACATTAAAAAAAGAGCAAGTTCCACGTGGAGGCGGTGCTAAGCATCACCTGAAGAATTCAGCTTGAGTTAAATTACCTTTTAGTAAACCTTTGAGGTGGTATGTTCAGAAACAAAATTAATGTAATCCTTTATGTCAGGCAGAAAAGCCAGTAGTACACTGGGGCCACAGACCTTGGGCACAAACAGATGAGAGCTGGAAGGGATAGTTCAGCCAGTCCTTCCTTCTGCCAGAGCAGCAGTGCTTTGAAGGACTGGCTCCCAGGTTGATGTGTTCACAAGAGACTGAGGTTTGCATGGCATTAGGAAGCCCTTTGGAAACAGACGCAGTCTGTTGGGATACATCTTATCAGAGGAATCAATAGAGCAAGGGAAAGAAGTTAAGCTATAAGACAGCTGGTGAATCACAAACATATGGTAAAGGACTGTGCCAAGGCAGGGAAAATGAAAAGAATTTGAAGCAGAGATTTTTGAATAGGAGGCAGAGAGAAGAGAGCAGAAGAGAGGTAAGCTTGTGGCTGAGTGGGACTGAGGCACAGAGATTACATGCAGCAGACATATACCCTGAGACTAGGAGGCAGAGAAAATACGGGGTATAAATTACAATGTCTTGGTCAGAAGGACTCTCCATTAGCACCCAGTGCAACGCATGCTCTTTATCAGTGGATTGGAGAGAACAGAAACTGCTGAGCCCTGACCCATCCTTTCCTTTTTCCACTGTCAGGCTTGATCCTGAAACTTCTGAAACCACTTGAATTGGATAGTCTGCAGGAACAGATTACTCTGAGTAGAGAGAGGTAGTATGGGAATAAGGGAATAGGGAGCTGTAAACTCTGACTCCCACATATAAAAGCAATATTCCTAATTTCCAGTTGCCATATAGAGTTTTCAAAAAGCCAGTTCTGTGCAATTGGCGTTTTCTAATGAAACCTACTCCACTGAAAAGTTATCAACCAGTTTCTACTTTCTCATTAGAAGTGATAATAAAAAGGCAAAATAGAATCCTCTTAAAGGACTGTGGGGATAACAAATAAATTAAGAGTAATGGAGAATTTGAACTAGTTAGGCATAAGGATAGAGACAATAAACAGAAGAAATACATCAAGGAAGATATCTGAAAGCATAACACAAGATTGCTTATTTATGCAGAAAATTGTAAAGGTTCGCTAGAGAGAAACCAGCTTAGGCTGTAGTATAGTACAGAGGTCGTGATTTGAAACAAAGAACTAAAATTATGCAGGGATAAAACGTCGTCCATAAAAGTTTTGATCAGGTAATCACCAATGGGTTTAAATGACTGAAATGAGTCCCAACACAGGAAAACAACATAGAAGATTTTAGAAGTAATGGTAGGAAGTATAAAAATGGAACCTGAACAGAACTAAAATAAACAAGATGCAGCAGTATAGGCCACAGAACAAGGAAATTAATTTGAAGTTGAACCGAAGCCTTGAATACTCAGGCTGCAGTTACACCTGAGCAAGAACTCCACAGGCCACTGCAGTTCTCTGACGTGTCTCTTATCTGAACTCTGCTCAGAACTGGACCAATGATGTTTCTGATCAGTGCTGTAAAATTCTTGGCCACTCTTTCTGCCATTTTCTTTGGAATCCACTCTCAATTAAACAGCGGAGAATCAAGTCTAACTTAAAAATATTGAATTAAGAGTAGCTTTATCTCAAGGAAGAGCAGAGAAGATCTGTAGTATTTATAAAAGGTCCATTAAAGAGCTCAGATAATTTATTCCTAAGGGCAAAAACCCTCCAGATTTAAATAACGAAAGATAGGCTCAACACAATACAATAAGCACTATACTGAAGACATATTATAAATTCATACTTTTACAAATCAGTATAAAATCAGGTTACAATATAAAAAAGAAGGAAATGAAAACTGGAGGAGAGAGGAAGAAAATAAAGACAACACCAGCCATACGTCATCAAGAAACAAACTCCTTATACCACATGATATTGATCTCATCTTGATAAGCAGTAACAAATTTCTTTTCAACGCAACCTGTAAGCTAATACTGATAGAAAAAAATATGAGTTTATAAGCAGTATGTTAAGTATGCTCTGACATTTAAATTATTTTATAAAATTATGAAATCAAAGCTGCGAGAAATGTTCATTTAGAAGCAAATAAACATCCACTGTAGCATCTACAACCCAAATATTAGCAAATGTTGGTGAAAGCATGAGAAACAGACAGTGAATTAGTCAGCTTCTGGTCAATAAGTAAAATGATTATTCTGTAGTCCTCACTCACTTTTGCTACAAGGAATCACACTGGGAAAATTAATTGGATTTTGTAAAGTACCATAGTTTGAAAAAGATCAAAGTTCTTTAGAATAAAAGTTACTTTTTAGGTCATGATTTTGTGTTTGCTTCTTAAATGTGAGACGTTCTAAAAAGCAATTATTTTAAAAGAATGATAGGTTAGTGATTGAACAGAAACTTCAGCACAACTAAATCAATGATGAGGGGGGGAACGTAAAGAAAACAGACATCATAAGACATGGATGTGAGATAAAAATAATCATTGAAGGTAATTTTTTGTCCAAGCTTGGTTTTGTTTTGTTCTTTTTCCTTTTTTTTTTTTTTTTTCCCCATGCGGTAATTATTGATTTAAATCTTGAATTCAGAACTGGAATCACAAACAATGCTATTAAGAACAAATCGTACAAACTCAGCTAAAGAGTCCAGCTACTGACACTAAGATGACTTGTGCAAGTCCATGTCTGTAGGAGAGGGCCCTACAGCTATATACACCCTACTAATAGGGGACTATTTTCTGGATTTTAGACTTACTGTTGTATATCCCTAAGGCTAAAATAGTTTGGCTGTACTTAAAATGCTGGATGGCAATGCCACATGGTTTGAGCTAATGCCTACACCATGGCTAACATTTGTTTGCAAAGCTATCTTTGTCCTGTCCAAGAATTGTATCAGAAGTATGATATCAGTTAAGACTTGATATATCGCTATATACCTTGTTATTATAGATGTAGTTAGCACTACAGTCCTACAGAATTACATCTGTAATTAATGCCACCTGTGTTAATGGCAAAAAATGTTTAAAATTTCCCTAGATATTCTGAAAAGTATCCCAGAGAACATGTAGTTTTATTGCTTGAGGCATATAAGGAGCTAACTTTTTATTAGAGGCCTTGCTCTCAAATTTAGATTTGTGTCTTACTGCAACACAACAAGAAAGTGTTTTGCTTGCCACCACTACATTGAAGCAATCAAGCTGTTATAGCAACCAAGTGTTGGAGCTCCTGCCTGTGGTCACGTAGAGCTTGATCCTGCAAGGACCTGAGCGCCTGTTGGCACATGGGCTTCCAAACTGAGAACTTAAGTTCTGAACTTAAACTGTTCCTCTCTAGGAAATTCCTCTGTCTATCAAAGGGTCAAAGTTTTGCTTAAGAAATGTAGTAGTTCTGGATAGGAGTCTAGAAACAGCTATTGACATAGTTAAGCACAGATCTGCAGCTAACAAAAGCCACTCTATTCATATTGTCTTTCTTTGGAGACAGGTTAATTAGACTTAAAAAAGATTCTTTTCTGAAGCGTTAAAAACAGTGAAAAAGATCCTCATCTAAAGCTAATTATATTAATTGACAAAATGACATACATGTTGTCTTGCTCTGTCTCTACTTTGTTTAATTAATGCTGCTTTTGAAATGACTTGCCTTTTCTTTGATCAGATATGTCAGTTTAAAAATTCACACAAGCACACACATACTATGTAGTTGTGTATACACGGAGATATTGGAAGTTCTGCTAGAGTAAAGAAGACTATGACTGCAGATTCTGCTCACTGTCTTAGAAAATCCTTGCAACAAAGAGAGAAAAAAATAAAGTTAGCTAACAAATTCCTTTAAGTTCCTCTCCAAAGCATATAATGTTTTTGCAAAAGCTGACCGTGGACACAATCCTTCTATAGGGACTATGATATACTGGTCACACTTGTGCAGAAGACAAAATGACACCAATTCCTTCTGACCAAAAGATTTTACCATAACATTGTGAAATCGAATGATCTAATGACAAAGTAATGGACTGTGTCCCTTAACAAAAGATTCCTCATGAGGCCCGGAGGATTCAGTGTTTACAATGAATCTGTAACCATTTTTCAGTGATGCCTGTTTATTCTTCCTACTTAGTTTATTCCTGCAGCACAAAGTCACATGAGATCACCAGCAGGGTAGCCTTTTTGCACTAACCAGTGAAATAAAGTAATTAAATCACAATCATTAAATCTGACTGGTTCAGAGAAGCTTATTCAGAAATCTAAGTAATATTAAGAAAATCCATACTTTGCTTGACACGTATGTCCATCGTTATTGATGAAGTTACACAATCTCCCAGCATGTCAAATTGAATTATATCTTTTCAGCAGTGTTTTTCAGTTGTCAAAACAACTTGTAGAAAAGGTTCTCCATTTGCTAAACTTCTAAATAAATTTCTCTGGAGTCACTGAAAATTTTTGTCTTTTCTGAATTTCATCTCAGTTAAAAGCCTTAGCTAGTCAGACTAAAATTTGAGGGGAAAAATATAAAAGGCTATAATCTGAAATGTGCTCAAGCTGGAATTCTTTGTGTTTTGGAATACTAAAACCAAGGAGATCCTCAAAGAAACCGAGCGTGCTGGTGAAACTGAAGGATTCAGGATAAAATAGCTTACTTCGATATTTTCAAATAAAACCTATGCAAAAATTTTAATCTCTGTGTTTTATTTTTCTTGTTCTTGTATTCATGAACACATCATATTTTTTTCATTTGCTTTTCATTACCATTGTATTCTTAGAAGCTGCATTTTAATTATTTTGGCAAATTAATGGAAATATAGTACAAATAATGGACAAGCAATTTTCTGTACAGCTTTTGTATAAGTAACTTGAGATCTGGGAAGTAATAGTCTTGTATTTTCTTATCTGGTTCCTGTTGATTACTAATGCTGCAGGCTTAATATTCTAAGTAAAAATACCAGTTTTGAATGTTATATTTATTATTGTGCATTAAAAATTCACAATAAGGAGAGAAAGAAATGTGAAAGCATTTAACATGCCATAAATAATTTTCGATTATTTAACAGGAAAAATGAGATTTAATTTCACTTATTAAAACCCTAAATAAGAATTGCATATTCTGTATGAATATTATTTATTTATTGCAATTTAATATTTGTGTTTTTTAAAGAACCTTCCTATGACCAAAAGCATGGCAAGCCATCAATCACAACAGTACCATCAAGAGATCATTGCCATGTCATGGTATGTCTCCAAACTGCAGCTTGCAGAAGTGATCTGCACATCAGCTTTGTACAATGATGAGATGTAAGGTTGGAGTTAATGCCAGCAGTGACACTGGAACAGGGTTATACCAGGTTAACATAACTCATGTTCACATTTGTTGATTCATTTAAAAATTGTTCTCTTCACTTGTATTATGAAATTCAAATATGAGCCATGACTATAAAATGTTTATATGCTGCAATGAAAACCTTTATAATTTTGATTCAAAAGATCCAATGTTTTCATAACATAAAAAGAAATTGCATCAAAGAGTTTATGGGAAGAGGCCAGTAAAAAGCAGACAGAGAAGCAGAACTGGGAAAGAGCTACGTGCGTGTGCGCGTGTGCCCACATGTCTCACATTTAGTCACATAACTCTTCTGTGCCCATGGGCACTGTGAAAGACTGTAATTGACTTGGAGAAGTTTGCTGGGTGGTATTTTTCATACACATTTTTCACCATGTCACATTTTGTCACATTTGTCACTATATGACATCCCTCTGGCCTTGAAATCCTCTGACACCCTACGGCCTCAACAAAAGCAATCATAACCCTCTGGGCCACTGCACAAGAACAGCACCAGCATGCGGGTGGCCAGCCCAAGCTCTCCTGCACCCCTCTCCCTGGTGCACCAGACCTCTACCCCAACACTAATAAAAACTACAATTGGGGCTCCAGACAGTCCTCTGGATACTTCATGCAGTATTTGGAGGGCCTCCCTACCTCTTCCTGGCCCATGATGTTGGCTGTCTGCTATCCACCTATCACACATTTAGACAGGTCCCTCATACTTCCTTTCAGAGATCCCTTCACGCTTAGAAGGTACACTCTGAGAATATTTGTACACTATTTTAATTGTTCTTCTTCAACCCCTTATCTTTTAACTGTGCTACTTGCAGGGAAACCTGGTGTAATTGGGTTTCCAGCCTACCATGTTGGCCAGTATTCCCTCCCTGCTTCCTTTGGATACTTGGCTGCTTTTACCTATTTAGAGCTTTTTGTCAGCTGTCAGATACACCCAGAGTCATTATACCCTTTGGTTTTACAATGCCTTACTGCAGTCTATAAATGGGCCTTCTAGGGACTACAGCAGTACAAATACTGCACGCTAAGTTCACAAAAATACTGCCCCATAAATGAGAGCTACACAAGCCCCAGACACCTTTATCACAGACATGAAGAAGCAAATCTCCCCGGTCAGTAAGAATACAAAGAATACTCTAGAAATTTATCTCACTATTTAATATCTAAATTTCTTACACAAAAGGCAATTGAGGACTTTTAAAATAGCATTATATAATAATTCCCAGACAAAAACTGCATTAAGATAAAGTTACAATTGAACATACATATCAATAATTTAAGGTAAAACACATTACAGGGATATATATTTAGCCCCAAGCAAGATTTACAAACCTAGGAAGTTTACAGATATAGTTATAATGAAAAGAATACCAAGAGTGCTTAAGAATTGGAAATATGAAAATAGCTGCCTCAGAACAGTGAAATATGATGGCCACTGTGAAAAAGGAGGCAGCGTGCCTTTGGCATCAGACCTGTTGAAAACACTGCTTTCAATTTCTAAAGAGGAAAATTCTTCATGGAAAGCTTTGAAACAAAATATTATATGGCAACCTCTATTGAAGAAGGCACTCAAAAAATATCTAACTTCAAGTAATGAATAATTTAAGAGACCTATTAATGAAACTGTTTTATATGTCCGTTTACTTATGAATTCTCCAGAAAACTATTTATAAAGTAAGTTATGTCATTTTGAATAATACATTGCAGTCTCAATATACAAATGCAGTGAAATCTCAGCTTTTGACATTAAAACTCCACTCACTCACTATTGGACCATCAGTTATTTTTCCAGATTTTGTTCATTTTTGCCTAGAAAACTTGTACTATCATGTAAGCTAAGGGACTTGGGACCCCAAGTCACATCAAATAAAAATAATGAGGGGTCCCATATCTCCCTGAAGTCACAGAGGGATTTTTGAGAATTGCATACAATTAACTGAATGCATGAACATAACTAAAACCCTTAAAATAATGAATTATACTTAATGTGGGATTCCTGTTCCAAAAACACATTGTTAGCTGTGGTGCTCACAACCATAACTTATGCCCAAATACAAAATCAGCTCACTCATGGCAGTGCATACTAAAGCTTAAACAATAGCCTGGTTCGCCAGCAGATCTCAACGTACTTTACAAATGAAAATGGACTGATATAACAATTGTTGGACATGCACAGCTTCCACTGAAGTCACAAAATATATCTCAGGATTAAGCCATAGTCAAAGAGCCTGTTTTTGCACACTAGTCACTAAAACTCCCCTGTCTTCAAGACCCAGTGAACTCAGCGGGGATGCTTTGGTGAATGGGAAGTGCTGAACAAGGCTCTCATAGAATTTCACAATGTTCTTATTATCATGCTCCTTTGCTACGTCACACCTGATTTTACAAACAACACCATATAAAGGAACAAAGTGGTCTGCAATACCGTAACAGTAGAAGAACCTAGAGGAAAAAGGCAAAAAAACCCCCTCCAAACAGCCCCCAAAACCTCGATAAGGAATGCAAATGTAAGTGGTAGAGTTAAGAAGAACCCACGATGCCTGGTTGTCAATCTTATGCTTTAACCACGAGGTCATGAAGCCCGCTTCTGCTGGCATTGCCACAACAGGCCATGAACTGAGAGTGAAAATCTGTGGGAAAACAAGGAAAATATGAGAAAGCACCTCTTCCAGCTTGGAAAGCACCCTGACAGAATTCTTTCTGATAATCACATTGCAAGATTGGGGACCAGCGTCTTACACGCAAAGCCAGTTCAAGACTCCTTTGAAGTACAGGAAAAGCGAACTTTTCTGCCCCAGGCATGAAAGGCTGGGACACTTCTGCAATGAAAAGGAGGAGAACAGAGAGAATGGGAATTGCTGGGATGGAGAAGAAAAGGAGAGCTTCGGAAAGCCAGGCTTGCCCCTCTGACCAACACCCAGCGAGACGAGGGACACTGATCCCTCTTGCAGAGCTGGAGGCAGCTGCCTGCATGGCTTTCCAAGGCTCTGGCACAGGCAAAACAGGCAGAAGGCTTTTGCAACCCTTTCTTTTGGCAGCCCTATCCCACTGCCTGCTTTTTCCAGGCTTTAACCTTGCCCTGTTTACACAGCCCAGTATAAAATTTGTCATTTGTGTTAGTGTATTGCTAGGGCTAACTTTACAAGTGGTTATAGCATTGTTTTTCTCTGGAAAGAGGAATCGAAAAATTCAATACTGCATTCTTTCCAATGCAGAATTTGAAATCTAAACTATTAAACAGTCTAAATCCTACTTTCTGTCTGAATAAATTTTCCTACTTTTTTATTTTTTAGAACTATGCACCACTTTCATGGTGCAGGCCATTAATTATTTAGAAGTTTTATAGCTTCCTTTGAGCTCATATTTGGTTTTCCAGCCATTATATTTTTAATATCACAGACAGAATTTTAATACATTGTATACTGCAGCCATAAATCACTCAGTGTGTTAGAAAGAAGATTGCTCAGTAATTCTCATTTTATTTACCATACTGATGCAAGGAGCTTAAATATGATTGAGTCTTCAAACTTCGAAACAGTGTAAAGAGACTTAGGAGAGAATGCAGTGTAAGTGTAAAGAGCAATCACCATTCATTGTTTTCACTTGCATTATAGTTAATGTTTAAAAAACCCCTACATACTAGGACACCTTTTCGAGCCACTTGTAACTCAGTAGCTGCTCTTAAGATCTCAGCATCAACTGCTCATCTCACTTCATTATTTTCCAAATCTAGAAATGCTAAAGGAGATAATATGCCCTCCCTCGGATGTGATAAGAGGAGCTGAGAAACATGTTGTGCTATTTTTTAGTTACTCTTAGCTAAGCCATAAATATATTGAGAGATTTCAAAGACAAAATCTCTCCTAAGTAGAAGACCAGACATTCCTGGTAGACCATCACAGGGAATTTACCTAAGTGACAATGCAATACTCTTTAATTTCTCCACAGGAGTTAAAACTCTACTGTAAGAGCCAGAGAAACTATACCAGTGGTAAATATTGACTTTTCTGGTAGGTGGTTTTTATAAGTCACTTACCATAAGACCCATCCTAACAGACAGCATAGTATCACATCTTCTTCCCTCTGTGAGGGATGAAGGAAAGAATCAACCATTCTGTTACTGCTTTTGGACCCAGATTTGGACAGGCAAGGGCCTCCCTGTTCCTAGCTTTTCCTATTGAGTGTCTTGACATCTTCAGAGAAATAATGTTAAACATTATGTTTGGTATATTGGTAGGCACATTGGCTTTAAATCATCTGGATCTAGGTTTCTAGCGTAACAACTCAGTATAGTAAAAGTTATACAACTTTCAGGGCAGAAAGGCACTACCAGCAGTTTTTACTCTGAGAAGGACTTAATAACATTAACAAAGTCATTACCTTTATTTCCTCTTGTTTACATGGAAGGGAGTATATATATATATAAAATAAATATCTCAATTGTTTATTCTGTCTTTAAATGATACTTAATTTTTTACCTTATGGTCAAACTCAACACTTGTAATACTGTTTACCTTCTCATCAACCTCAGATTTTCCCATGCCTTTCTGAGACACCTATGGCCTTATTTCAAAATGCCACAGAAAGATCTCCAACAGGAGTATGTCTAGAAATGAAATGCAACTTTAAAAGCATAAATTCAACTTGTTTCATGATGGCAATAGTTAGTGTTCCTTTCTCAGAAGGGCAAGTTTACCAGAACTGGTGCCTCTCCCTTACTCTTCCTAAAATGGTTGTAGCTTTGGCCCTCAAACAAAAATATTGCCATTTGGAAAGTAGTTCTTTTGCACTGACACACTTCTACTCTCAAGGTCAAGAAATGAGGCATCTTATGAGTTCCTGTCAAAGGGATATCCTGGGAGAAGTAACCACAATCCAAGGAGCAGAAAGTGTGAAGATGAGGTACCCAAACTGTATAAATCATAATATACCACAAAAGCACCTTCAAATGGAAATAATTTGGAATTTCATCATTTCCTTTGTCAGATGAAATTTTCCATGGAAACCAGCGGGATTTGTGAAAATGTCCATTTAGTACAACTCCATCCATTTTCACTATGAGAGGATTTAAAGAGAAAAGAGAGGACCACACTTCTAATTGTTTGGAAAATTTAGAGGTGAAGCCCAGGCTCCAGCCAGATCTGCCTGTATCCACACTCTGGACTGCAGTTCCTTCAGCCTGGAACCAATGATGCTTCATTCCTAGTACATTAAACTAACTTAATATAATCACGTATAAGACATAATTGATGCAATTTTATCTCTTTTAATTGAAATAAAATATTTATGGGCAATGCACAAAGAAGAGAGAAAAAGGCAGTTGTGGTCAAGATACTCAGCATTTTCCTTTGCAGCAGGTACTTCCATTATGCTGCTGAAACTTCTCTATTTGTGTTATTTTGTGAAAATGCTAAATACATAAAGTTCCTGAGTCATGATATTAATTTATAATTTCTTTATTCCAATGCAAGTTGACTCCTAACATTGAAACTTACAGTTTCTGTACAATAATTAGAACTTGTATTCTCTCTATACTTTCCAAACACAATTACTTGTTAATCCATATTCTACTTTTCTTGTCCTTAAGTGTGGCTGCGCTGGTTAACAAAATAATCAGAATGGAGATATGCAGAGTCAAGGACACAGCTGGTACCTACTGGCTGTCAGAACTAAAATACTCTCTTCCACAATGACCTGCTTGTTACACTTTGCGTTTGAATTTTTCTAACTACAAACTACATAATTTTACATTTTTGCTGAATCCAATACAAGAATGATAAAAATGTGAACTCTCTTCTTGTAGTACGTACTGAAATATATTTACAAACAGCTGGGAAGAATTACTAGCAACCCACCATGAAGAGGATATTTACCTTACATTGAGTTGTCTTCCTTTATAAGGGGGCTGAATTTCTAAGGCAGATGGAAATTTCAGAGCTTCTAGCAGAGATGCAGGATATATAATTGCAGGAAAATGTGATGCAGCTACATTAGTCTTGGCACATAAACGAAACTACCTGTGTGTTAAACTCCAAAATGTGTAGGCAGATGACACTTACACAGACTTTGCTCTCACAGTTTGTATCAGAGGCTGCACAAATGGTTTCGGTGACGAGGATTTCCACACAAAATTTTGCACAAACACGCAGATAAACGTGTAACACAATGGAAGTTTAAAAGAACAATATTGAAAAGTACCTATGCACACACACAAACCCTTACAACCATCACTGAGATGCCCATCTGTACAACAGATTTTCTAAGGTTCTTGCAGCTCTCTCCTCTGTCACACTTTCCCACTCAGTCCCCATTGCTACATGCCTGTCTCTGCAAGTCAGGGGATAACCAGCAAAATCCCCACTGAGGGTTACTTCCCAGACTCATTTGCATGTAATTTTTTTGTTTACATTGGTTCCCAGACTGGTACAAAAGCAAACTAAGAAAAACAGCCCTTGGCCACCAGTCTCAGTCATCTCCTCTGCATGATCCCACGTGTGCTGTCCACACTGGGCACGAGAGGGAAGAAAGATGCAGGCATGGCACTACAAACACATGAGAACTCCGATGTGCTTAAAGTGCTATATGAGATACACATGGAGACTTGCTACTTGTTACTGTTAATATAGAATGACAAAGAAAGATTTTGGCAAGGTTTATAAACTCTGGTGGGGATGGACCCCACTATCCACAAGACAAGACCTGCCCCGATCTGTATCGAGTTGTAGTTTATCACCACATAAAGATATCCTGAAGTGCTGAGTAGCAAGATGTGCAAAAGCAGCTGATGAGTTTGACATCAGTTTTAGGGGCCCAGTTTAGATGAACATAAGGATCCACGTTTACTAGGGGGAAAAGAAGACTCAGTAAACCTGCAACAAGTTGAGTCTCTCCAAGAAAAAGAAAAATTCTTGTCTAGGAGGCTTATGCAGTAAACTGAAGCTGAAGTAACATGACTGACTCTGAACATGTTTGTTACACATTTCTTTGAGTATTTAGGCACCAAACAGCATTTTCTGCATAATTCTGATCTCTCCTGTGTAAACCATTTAAACGCAGATATGTTAACGGGTAAAAAGAGTAATTATTACTTGGGTTAGTCTCACATGTTTCCTTTGCCAGCTGCGAACAGAATTAGAAAGTCACCAGAAAGTACTTCAAGATAATAACAAACTTTTTGGAACAGGTGACTGTTGCCAGACTTCTAAGCCCATGTTTAAGCTACAAAATCTAATTAAACTGAATTTTAAGAGAAATGATCATTCATATAATTCAGCAGTGAAGCAGATCAGGTTATCTCTGTTTCAGAGTTTAACTCTGAGCACCTCTCTCAGAAAATATTAACTATAATGTCTTTTAAACCATCTTCAATCCTGAAACCAGGGAAAAAAATTACTTATGTTCAATAGATACTAGAGCTTATAAAAGCAGGTGATGTCTCATGGTAAAATATATAGAAAATTTTACTCTATAGATAAATGATGTCATATATCATTAAAGGCTTCTTCACACTGAACTATGGTTAATATTTAATTTTTAAAAAATATTCCATTTACTTCAGGTTTCACTTAAGTCTCTAATGTAGCCATTATATGTTAACCCATACAGGTGAGAGAATCTAAAATCAAAGATCCTATGTATCTTCAGTGCATTTATCATGTAAAAGGTTTACTCAAAATTAATATTAATCAGAGGAGTTTTTCTGAAGCTGACATGACATATGACATATAACATTCTTTCAATGATTCTGCAGTTAAGTATTTTCCACAAGTCTGTAGTTAAGTATTGAGATTGACAATGAAGTCTAAATCTGATTCTTATTTCTCTTGTCAACTGCCAGGTTAACAGCCATGAAAAAAGAAGTCATGCAAGAAAGAATGTTGTAGATCAAAATCACGGGAAAGGGGGAATTTATTGTAGAAGTACAAAAAATGTTGTAAAGACTTCCAGAGGCACTGAACTGACTTGCTGAAAATTTTTTTTATCTCAGGCTCTGCTTAGTGTAGAACTGCATAACTTCTTACTTATCCTTCACATACACTTACAATCTAAGAATGTGTGGCATAGGACAGCTGTGAAGAAATCTATTGCAGGCATCCCATGCAGCTCTTAAAATCTGGTCCTGTGGATCCCAAATTCCAGTTTCCAACAGCTGTATGTGTGTGTGAGCATGCATAAAAGTCTGGTCAATGATATTTCTGCTCTTCATAATAACGACATGATCACCTGTCTATCAAATGGACTCCAAATCAGTATTTACACTTTCACTAAATACCGATTACATTGCCACTCTCAGCCAGCAGAGATAAGAGTCAGCAAGGCACACAGAGCAGGGTAATTATTCACCGTTCTAAGTGAAATCCTTTTATTTTTTATTTCTCACATTCTGCCATCATTCTCATGTATAGGAAATAAACTGAAATCAACAAAAATATCAAGTTACAAGTAAGTAATTATCTTTAATTATCTATAAGTAAGTTTCCTATCTTGCCTCAAAACTCTTACTTTAGGGTTTTTTTTCCTACTAAAATCATTCTCACTTTTTTTCTCCCTCGATTAAAACAATGATTGCACTAACTTGCCACAAGAAGTATTCCCATAAGAAGTGAGTAAACCAAAGGCATAGGGATCAACGACTTAATTTCTGGCTTCATTAAAAGTTCACCTGATGATCTGGGGAAAGCAACTTCCCCTGCCCGCATAGCACTTTGCTAGTAGCTAGTTCCCAAGGATACCAGAAAAGGTTAATTCATCTAGCCCTAGCTTTATCCATTCAGCCTGCGTTCATCACCAAAGTTCCCACTATAGCTAGTGAGAAGAGACTCATCTCACCCAAAAAGTCTGAAGAAGTCAGAGAAGCTTACATGTCTTCACTGAGAGACCTTGGGTGACCAGCTTAGCCTGGTCAATGGCCCCATTTAATTTTTTTTTTTTAATGTCCTTTTTAGCCTGTATTTGCCTACCTCTGTAATATAATTAAAAGAAAATCCCCGAATGTGTCAAGATCTATAAACTTGAAAGACATGAATTATGAAAGATTGACCCTAATGCTGGCAGTGATCTCACTGTGAATTTTGTGCTGACAGCAGCCACAGCACGGGGCCAAGAAAATCCCTGAGATGTCGTCGCCTCCTGTGATATTTAGCAATGTTACTGTGACAGATGTCGCTTTGTGTCAGAATTGTTGTCTTTCCTCAGCCCAAGAGATCTCCAGAAGCAGGCTACAATCCCCGCATCCTTTGGGAAACCTTCATCCCTTCACATTATGGATCTTGATTCTCTCTCTCCCATAGTTGCTCTTTTGCCCTTGCTGATGTTTTGCAATCAGAGAAAATGACACCAGAAATTCTCTCTTCAATTTGACTATTTCTAGCTAAACACTAAAGCAAATGCAGCTTGAACTCACAGGATAGGTTTGAAAGTCTTTTCTTTTTTCCTTTTTTTTTTTTTTCCTTTTAACAGATTCAAAAGCACTTTTCTAGGAAACCCCAGGAGAACACACTTTTAATTTCAAACCAAAACATTTTGCTTGCTCAGCATTTTTACTTAAATTATCGTAGAAAAAAATTAGAATTTTAGTAATCATATTTTCTGAGGAGATAAGCTGAACATACAGGGTACAGAACCTGTATTTTAGCACTATTTTATGCATATGAGCATCAGCAATATGGACTATATTGTGAAATTTCATCCAGTTTATGGACTGTTTCATAATTTTTCAGTCATGTTTCTACAATAACAGATTCACCTGAAGGCATAGAAGACCACATTTCTAGTGAGCTTCTGAACTCTATTAAGATAAAACATGTTAAACTGTTTGGACAAAAAGTATTTTTGTGAAGACTCTTCAGTATCTTTAACAGCCTAATTACCTGGGACCAGTTTCAATTTACCGTAATAGCCACTATAAGCTGTTGTGTAAGTTATGATGAAGACTAGGGAAAGCATCAGCAATGAAATAGGACAGACATACTAAATGTAAATAAAGAAGGAAAAAAAATCTGATAATGAAGGTAACTAAAAAGCAACACAACAAAGAAACAAAATGTATCTTTGCAAAGCATAAAAATCCATAAGGAAAGAAAACACCTTTTAAAGTACATAAATGGAAATAAATATGAGCTTCTGAAGTCATATGATGTTTGAAATGTCACTGTGAAACAATTAAAGTAGCAAAAGCGTTGGTAAAATTTATTGCTCAACAATTAAAAAAAAAGGTAAACACAAAATATCTTTAGCACGAAATGCATTATTTTCCAGACAAAAAGCACAATTTGAAAGTGAAAAAAGAGAGTGAAAGAATAAAGATACACTGAAAAAAGTTCAGAAATAATTTCAAGATTTTTCCTCAGTCTGGTTCTAAAGAAAATGATCCCTGCTAACTCAGCAGTGTACTCCCAACTGCAGCTCCCCCTTCCTTCCACCACAGTGAGTTTCAAATGCCTGGTTGTGAATGTTCCTCTACTGCTAGAGATATAAAACAAGGGTATTAATTAAAGAGATAAACTATTATTGTAGTATCACTGTAGTTCCAAAACTGTAATGCCTATCACTGCTGAGAAAGAGCTAAAAGGCAATACACAAATCTCTATGTATCTTTCCCATTGCTAGAAGACTGTTTTCTAAAAAAGCCGCCATAAAAGGGCAAACCTATAGGTTAAATGGATTTCAGTTTAGTGAAGTCTAAAACAGTGAAGAAAAGCAGGCAGAGCTTGTAGCCCACACTTGGCAGTTAAATTAGCAGCTGCAAACATAACAGCTTTTACACAAAGAGAATCAACTCCATTTGTATTCCCAGTGAGACTTACAATGATGACCTTAACAAAACAGTAAAACGAGGAACCTACTAAACTTTAATGAATAAACTGCCAAAGAAGAGCAATTCATAACCTCTGGCGTGAGGATTTAACAGATACATGCTTTTTCTGTGTATATATAAATGTAATTAAGCAGAGAAGGCTGTATACAAAAAATAGAAAGACCCAAACAGGACCTGCAACATAACTGAGGTTCAAAGAAACAATTAGAGAAAAAAAAAACTCACATAACCTCATGTTATCACATTTAAAATGAACACAAGAAAAGACAAGATTTTAAAAGGAAATCAGGTTTTCCCCGCACAATTTCCTACAGCTGACATTGACAACTTTGTGGAAGAATACACTATTTTAAGGAAATTTAGAGCTTGTTGATAGAAACAAGAGCTAAATATGACTGAATTTCAGAACAAGTACTTAAACTGAAACATTTATTAAAATGGGAATTGAGAAAGCTCAGGAGTCTGTAAAGAAACAGCAAATACAGTCTAGTAGATTGGGGTGACTACATTAAACACAATTGAACTTGCACAAAGACATTAAGAAAATATATCAAAGTCATAACTTGTTTCATGCATAGTGAGTGCCGGCTATTTTAGACATAATGAAAAAATGAGGATTCTGCTTTTTATAAAGTATGAAATCTTAGATGAGTTACACTGTGTAACTCTACTAGGAATGTGATCCCTAAATTTAACAGAGGAATTAAAACATAACCTTTTCTATCTTAGGAGAATCCTACAAAGGCTTGACTTTAAAAGAACATTTGTGATCCCTAGTGCTTCTTCAGCTGTAGCACCTGAAGAGCCACAGAAATATCTCTCTGGTCTGGGGCAATGTCTGTATATACAGGCAGAGTCACTTAGGGACTAGAGTAATTAATCCGCAGTAAGTGGAAGCTGTGGTGAGGCTTTTTTTGGACTTCTTTTTGCTTGAGGTAAAGGAAGTGTCAAGTTTGCAATTAAATTATAAAGTTGAAGACTTTGCTCCAACAATGTAAAAAATCAAGCAGTATATTCTAAATAGGAAGCAGCAATTAAAGGCACAAAGGCTATAGCTAAGTCAAGAATCTTACATGGCCAGACAAGTGGAGTACTATATTGGCAACTGCTCCATTTGTCCTAAGGACAAAGTCATATTTACCAGATCAACTGAAAAATATCAAATACCAATCTCAACATTTAACCATGTACATTAATTGCTGACATGGCCTGAAGCACTCAAGGATTAGTTTACGTGCCAGAGTTTTAGTTTTGAGCACACAAATACCATTAGGCATGATTTGCTACATTACACGAAGTTGTGTATTGCAGCCATACAGTACTGTTAAACATTTTCATTTACACAGACATATCTGCAACAAAGAAGCCATTTGTTGCATAGTGGACTTCCACATTTCCATCGAAGCAAAATGTGTTTAAACTTACAAAAGAACAAGAACTAGTTTTGACAGCATCACCTGCAATCTGCCTCACCTCTTTTCAGTGGGCACTTCATGGACCAGCAAGGGAGGCATAGACCTGACATTTAATCAGCTACAGAAGACAATTCACTATTCTGTAACTTAGTAAAAATCCTCTATCAGTAATTAAGGAAAGAGTAGAGCTGGTGATGCCACTGTAAAAAGAAGGAAAAAAAAAAAAAGAAAAATGAAAAAAGCAGCCTTTGGTATTGGTATCTAAATGAGACTGCAGTCCTTATCTCATACATAGGAAAACTTTGGTGCAATATCAACTATTAGCAATAAATTAGGTTCAGAAATAAAAAATTCTCTGGCTTTAGAACAAAGCATCTTATCTGAAACATACCTCTAAACCAGTATTTGCTTTTGTTAATCTTTGCAGTGGTGATATTTTCCAGCTGAGGAAAACGAGAGGATTTTTCAAACCCATCAGAAATATATTCAGTGCAAGTGCTTGTCCTTTTCTTTCTACTCTCACTTAGTTGTTGGCCACTGTTGGAAACAGAATCCTCAGCAAATGGGCCTTTGCTCAGATCTGGCTTGATCATTCCAAGATTATGTTAGATTCTTTAATCTACATGAATGAAACCTAACCTTAACGTCTTGCGTTCTTTGGCAATTGGATGCAGTGCTTTCCAGATGAAAGCCAACTGCTGTAATGCAACTTTATCCAAGTAATTAAGATACA
This sequence comes from Merops nubicus, assembly GCF_000691845.1. Taxonomy (NCBI): domain Eukaryota; kingdom Metazoa; phylum Chordata; class Aves; order Coraciiformes; family Meropidae; genus Merops; species Merops nubicus. The sequence continues at coordinate 29,040 of NW_008631708.1, forward strand.
TTGACTTTCAACAGCTGGGAAAAGAGGCCTTTAATATGAGTATGCACATTTCAAAGTACAGAAGTGACCTTTATAAAGATTAATAAATGCAATTTTTTTTCTTCCCGTATATGTTGTATCTACCCAATTCACCCTATTCCTGCAGCATCTGGAAAGGTTAAACATCTGAATCAGGAATACATGTGATAGTTGTACTGAAATAGGAGACAAGTGTTTGTATTTTGAGGTGGAACAGGGAATGAAATATGGGAAAGAGCTAAAAAGTATCCATGAGTGTTCAGGGAGAGACCTGTGAAAGTGACTCTTGGATTTTTACTCTCAGTATTTTAAAAAGAGCAGATCTCATGCATTAGTAGGTTAGAGGAATGTGTCAGACAGCTGATGCTGCTTAGGGAAGTTAGGTCTGTTGCAATGCACTGTGTGCGCCTCACGTTCAGGAACAAAAGCACTAAAAAGTGAATTTAATACCACAGCAGCCATGAGATGCTCATAACTGTAGGTGTAACTCTCCAAAAATTTCCCTAGCTAACGTCTGCAAAGACAGACACTGCCTATTACCACATCTCTCTGTCTGACACTCTGACTAAAATTCAGCTATTCAAACACACAGCAGGTGCAGAGCGGCCAAGCAAGCAGCTAACAGTTAACTCAAAAGGTGATAAAGCAGAATTTTTCTCACTGTAACAACTTTTTGACCTCTGTATTGTTGGCTGCTCTAATCAAACTGTAATCAATGCATGTTTTCCCTGTATGCAAGCTGTTACGAAAGTAAGTTAATTGGCTTGCTTGAAAGATTTAAAAGCACATGAAACTTCTGACTGGTTTTAACAGTTTTCCAGGGACTGTTGCGAGGCAATAGCTGCAGAGACACTGCAATGCAGCACCACACAGCTCGCAGACCACTGACACTGAGTATTTTGCCAAAATCTTAGGGCTAAGTTCTACCCTTTCACACTGCCACAGGGGGAAGGACAATGAGCATCTGAGACTAAAATGTGCAATAAAGGTTTTTAGCAGCTTCATTAGGAGACCAATATTCTGTTTACCTTCACTCCCAAGCTGTGTCTTTCAGGACAAATTGTCACTATTTCAACCAAAGTTCACTTTCCTTTGAAAATGTATTTCAGTTTCATTGGTAAAATGGTTTTTCTTAACACCTTCCATACTGGGCTGTAATTTACAACTATTGTCGTTAAAATAAAAATACATCCTGCATAAAAACCTGGAAGTGTAAAAAGTGTTTCCCAGTGTGGTCTATATTGCCATTTTAATCTCTAATTAATCATTTAATAGGGCCACCCTAAGATTATTTTCCAGGCTCAGGTTCTTATTTTGCACTACCTCCATATTCATACAATGTTCTAAGAGATTTGAGTGTTGCTAAACTGGGAGGAGAGTTGAAATGTTTCCAAGAATACTAAAAAATAAAGAACAAAGCTAAATATATGGTTCCTTTTCTAACTTTAAGTAGCTTTTGGTCCTTAAATTCTCTTTAATTTCAACCATGTACAGAAGATGTGAGCTGAACATGAATACAAAAAGCCATCTTTCTGAAGCCTGCAGGATGGCCAGTGTACTTTGGATACAAACCTCCACATGAACTACATCCACAATGATTGTTAGAGATCATGACGCTTAACAATACTTGACCTCCAGTGACACAATATATGTGTACAAAAAATACAATGCATAGGTTATTCTCAGTTTTTAAAATAAAAGGAATGACTCAAAAAAACCAGTTACAGCTGCTGTTGTAAAGCTATAAACATATACTTTTAATATAATCGCTGAGTTTTTAATCTCTAACTTCTTTTCCTCTTGCTCCTAATAACCTTTCCATATTTTTGTTCACAGAATTTGCATTTCTGTTTGGACTGCCATGCCTCTTTTTTTCTCTTCTGTTTCTCAGAGACATGAGGAAAATAAAGATGGTGAGTGTACACAAGGAAAACAAGGACCGAAGAGCAGAAGACCTGAGGAGTTGCTCTTCATACTGTCCTAAGTATTCTTCATACTATCTTTTGTATTTCTATTCAGCTCCTTCTTACGAAATCACTGCTTGTACCTTCCATTCTCCCTTTGCTCCCTCTATCTCTGCTCTTTTAGAGATTTTATTTCTGTTTCTGAGACAACTTGCTTCTGAGGGACAGGCAGTGTGGTTCAGATAAGCATCGTCACCAACCACAAGTCTGACAGCACGCAAAAATTTTTGTGATGCTATAATAGCTGAGCTACTCCCTGCATTTGTTTTATCCAGACAGGACAAGAAAACAAAGTGCCATAATATGACGAGAAAAAGCTATTCAACTGCTAGATTTTTTTTCGCAGAAGTTGCCATTCTTATGAGATTTACTGCCAATCTTTACACATAAATGTGAGGGAAATTCATATGAGGCTTAGATGAACTTTTGATTGAAATGAGGAAAGGGAAATTTAAACTTTGAAAGCTGTTTCTATAGTATTCACCTCATTTTCTTCCCACAGCAAAGTACATTATTTGTTTTTGGAGACTTTGCTAAGAAAAATGTGATATAAGATTTTCTTTACTGTGTAAATACCAAATTGTTGGAACATAAGCTTTTTCTACTAAAAATTTAAATTGCTAATCATCAGCTGGCTTATAGTATCAACTAGTACTTAGATCATTATCGCTTAATACCTGAAAAATCAACAGCTAAAGGTTTCATTGAATGTTTTTGTTTGCAGCATCATCTAAATGCTTAATAAGCCAGAAAATACTAAAAATTCCCAAATGTATTGGTTAACATTTGCAGTGGATATTCCTGAATCTCTGAGAGAGACTTGTAAAAAGTTGTAGTAACAATAATTCACAGCTTCCAGTATGAAAATAGAAAATCAGGCTACAATCCTTCTTTGCTTGTGTACTTTACTGGTTTTGGAAGCATTTTGAAATAAGGAGCCTCTGAAGGAAACAGAGCAGCACAGTTTTAAGACTGTATTTTATGACTATGTTCCAATATATGCATTAAGGTAAGATATGGTAAGTAAGAGATCAAGCATACATTACAGAGAAAGGACAAAAAGAAATATTTAGAATAAAATAAATATTTGTGCCGATAGAGTGTGTTTGTCTTTCTGTGTGACCTGTAAATCTTTAAATAGTTCTCTGTGAAGTTTATTTAAAGAACTGTTTTAAAACTGTTTCATACTTCCTTGCTGTTAAGGGTTTTTTTTAGGAAAGAAATACTTCACATCTGCATTTAAGTAGTTTGCATTATCTAGAATCTCAGATTAAAGTGAAATACTTCAGTAGCAAGACAACACGTTGGACAACTACTGAATACTCTCACTACCTTAAAAGATTCAATAATTTCCTATAAAAAGGCTAATTTTTGGGCTAACTGTTCTTCACCAATTCTACTCTCTTCAGTGTATTTTGATCTATTTGGGTGAAACAGAAAACTGGCTGTGCTTCACTGACAAGAAGTCATGCAGGCAGGACTAGTCTGCCCTCAACAGGGTTTTTTGGTGAATAGAGATGTATTATCAGAAAATGGAATAAATATGCATTATAAGATTTGATGGATTTCATCAACATCATTTGAATTGCATGTTCACCTAAACTGAATCTGACATAGTACAGAGCTTCTAAAATGTAGGGGGAAAGTATGTCAACTACAAGTTCAAATATAATAGGAAAAATCTGTCAAGCGATGCATTCTTTTTGTGTATTAATAATGGCATAGAACAACTCTGAGATGCCAGTGATTGCTACAAGTACTCAGACACCATGGTGATAATTGCAGTAGAAAATCACTAGACAGCAAACAAGACAGCCAGAACTAATGGAACATAGTTTTATTCAGAAGCCAGTGCAGGAAGCTATCTGTAATGGAACTGCTTTTCAATACTTTTTCTTTTAAATAACTCTGATCATTACTTACATATTTTTATATTAATATGTTCCATTTATTTAGCTAAAGACACACACTTGCAATTTCATTTGCTATCATCTGCCCGTTTCCTAGTATGGTCTAATCTGTTCTGTTTGGTGACTCAAGTGCAAATAAACAAATAAATGGATGTATGATACCAGATCTGAAGCACCATTTTAAGTTTGATTAAAAGAGCAGCTGCTCTTCTCTTTGTGTGCTATAATCAGGATGCAGAGAAACAAAAGAAGGTATCATATTGGATAAATGCTAGCAGTGCTAATTCACCTCCCCAGTGTCTCTGAAAAGACTGACTAGCTGAATCTATTGTTAGAGCTGTTCTGTTTCACCTGAAACCCACATGAGTCCTAGGCTGGGCTCAATCAGGCAGAATCAACAGCTTCTGTTGACAGGTCATAGCAAGACTTGTCATTTGAGCTAGATATGTTTACTGAAAACTGATAAAATGGTGCCAGCAATTCTTCACAGACACCTGTAGTGCCTGAATTCACCTGGAAAGAGGTTTAACCAAACAACTACTATGGAGGAAAACCCTCTTTAGTTCCTATCAGAAAGTAATATTCCTTTCATGAATATCTTGAGACCCTCTGGTAGTCATTTGGTTTATAGTTCTATAAAGCTAAATATCAGACAACAAAAAACGGATGAGATACATCCCACATTAAGAGGTATTCATTTTGCTGAATTTCCTGTTGATGCTTTCTTTAGAAAGCTGTAATTTTCTCTAACAAACAGTTGTTATCTGGGTCTAATTGCCCTGGGGGTTCAAGGACACTGTTATCCCTTATTAATAATACTCTATGAATTTGGCAGAAAATATTTATCTTTGTTTCATTCTAGTCTGATTGTCTGAAGCACCTTCAGATCTTCCCGGCATTTCTGTTCATTCTTATCTTTTGCACTATCTGTCACCAGAATGACAAAAGAAAAGAACATAAAATGAGCAATAATGAAAATAAAATGCTTAACTAAGTGTTGATTACTGTCTTATTAGATGCACATTTAAAGATAGGTCTTATAGTTGCATAAAACACTTCTAAAAGCAAAGTCTGTGACAAAACTACAGCCACCTCCTTGGGATAGAATTGCCACTTGAATTTTCATTCCAGATGACTTCTGATGATAGCCGGGAAAAGCACTATCTGCAGCAGCCTCATCCTGTTAAATGGGTGCCTTTAAAGCACTTATCTTTTAACATATGCCTTTAAGTTTATTATTTTGCTTACCCTCGGGCTGGTATTGTGCTATGATTGTTACCGTCTGCCCTGCTCCCTTCAGCGCAGCCGCAGCCTGCTCGTGGGTAGCACCTCGAAGATCAATCCCATTCACCTACAGAAGGAAGGCAAACAACAGTTCTGAGTAGTTCAACAGACAGAAAGACAGTGTTTCTCTTTTTTAAATATCCCACAGATGCAAAGATCAGCTTACCCAGACGCAAAAGTGAAAGTACACAATCAGAAAGGCTGAGAGATGTTACCTCTGCCTGGCCGTGAGGATCTGCACTACTACTGCACACCCCAGTTGGCCTGTGATTATCCATGCATATTCTCTACTATTTTTTTTTGCGTGTCCTGCTCTACTGATTTTACATTTTTGGTAATCTCTTCATCAATCAATATAATTTAATATATAAGGTTGAAAAGATAAATTTTCTGTGGTGCTTGAAGTTAAAAGCTTCTGCGGTGCATGAAAACTGCAAGCAAAGGAACCTCCACCTTCAGCCAGACTCTGTGAGTTCAGTCTCTAGCATCAGGGAAACCTGGAGATATATAGAGAATCTCTAACCAAAAATGCTGGTTGGAGAAGTTCCAGAGCAGAAACCCCATCTACCATTTTCTTTTCATGCAACCTCTCCTCCTATTGCCTAGAAAATCCTCCTGTATTTTGCACATGACAGCAATAGAGTTGCAATCAGATATAGGTTCACCATCTTTGGCTGTTCAACATTAACGGATCTTTCCATGGGGTTCCTCGTAATTCTTTTCCTGCATAAGCAGTCGAAGTGGAACAAAGCAGAACAAAGTGGGGAACTCAGCTCTTTGATTTTTATTTGTGATATTTTGTCATCAGCACTCCAAGGAAGGGGTAGAATTCATATATAGAAATATTAACTGCCCTAGTTACTTGAATCTTGCTTTCTGCTGGGAATGTTACTGTCTGTCTATGCCAAAGTGTGGGAGATATCTTTTCTTTATTTGTGTTTATATTTATCTGTCTTTCCTCTTCACTTCTACAGGTTTCTACTTCATAATGTCTCAGTGAAGAACAGGAAACTTTTGGCAAATAAATCTCAGCAGACAGAAATCAACTTCTGACTGCTCCAGGCAAGAAAAAAGAAAAAGAAAGGAAATAAAAGGCAGGGGCAGGAAAGAGAACACTACCGTAGATTTCACAGGCAAACAAGCCAAAACACAAGCCCCAAATTCTCAGCAATAGTAACAACTTGTGTTTATTTTTATCAGGTGCTATCACAAGATGGCTAAGCATATTGAAACTATGGATTTTATTTTATTTAAATTTTAACAGCTTTTTAAGGCTTACAAAAATAAATTTGATTTCACAGAACTTTACAAATAACAGCTATTGGATGCTATGAATGCAAACTCCTGATGAATTACATTGATCACATTATATAATCACAATTGTGTTGTGAAATAAGAAATTAATTATAAATTACCTTACAGAAAAACAACTTTTTTTTTTTTTTTTTTGAGCTAATTTGTCCACAAGTGAATTCCATAGTGGAGACTATGAATACTATTACCATGCTGGTAATGCCTGTTTGATCCACGCATGTATCTTAGACCATTTGGGGCAGCATATGAAGGGCATGAGAGGCAGCACAGCACCAACCCACCATCACATTATGTGATTTCTTTGCAAGGAGAGGAATCTCAAAATTCAGGAGCGAAGCTGACTGGCAGACTATTTACAGGAGCAAAATATCTTTAAGGAGCACTGAAGTAGCTTCTACCAGATAGAGATAAGATATTCACAAGCAATGCTCTAATGGTCCTGACAAGAAATGTCGAACATAGTGCAAATAAACATTATTCATCTAACACAAGACTTCTCAGTTATCCCATCTTCCTATTTGAAAGCATTGGCTGTAAAAAGGGCTGATAGAAACTTTCTACAATAAGGAGCCTAAGGTTCAAGTTCTTTCATCAAATTTGTGTACATAAACCTCAAGTTTGGTGGATGGTAAGACTAACACAGACACATGCTTAAATTTTGTCTAGGAATAGAATATCTTGGAAAGCAATAATTAAGTGCATTCTAAACGAAAAAAGGAGACAATCAGAACTTTCAGTGCCATAAAATCTATTTTAACGCACAACACTGAAAATACCTAAAAAGGAATATGATGTCAATTAGGTTTTAGTTTGCAACTTCTGTGGAGAATACAAGCTTCTGGAAAGGATTCTGAAGAAAACCTTAAAGGAATGTTCCTGAGCTCCTGAGTTGGGAAGATGGATATGGATGATGTCACCTGCTCAGTATTAGAAGTTCTAGATAAAATATAAGTAGTTTCGTTTAGGCTTAAGCTTGAAGATTGTAGACTTCAGGAGAACACAAGCCTTTCTTAAGCAATCTAGGACAACATAGTGGTGGTCTGTAAGAGTTGCATTAACAGAACATGAAGCTTTAAAAATCATTAATCATTTTTAATAATCTCTCTATAAGTAAAATGAGAAGATGTATGAAAGAATAAAGAAACCACACGCTTATTGTCTTTCACTGATAAACAATATTTCTATCTGTAGGTGATCTAATAACTATGATCCTAACAATGCATCAAGAATATAAACGTAAGACAGGAATTCCACCAAAGTCAAGTTCCACAAGTATTTTTCACTCTTCCACAGAACAAGAAGCCACTGAAATGGCGGTTGACTACTTTCTGCCATTTGCACACTTATTATGGAAGAAATAATTGCCTAAGGTGCAAACACAACAAATTATAGTGAATGAATTTCTCTGAAATTAAGTTCATTTTTCTCCTAGGATACAGGTGGGATGGACACTTGGGCAGGACTTACAGCCACTCTGAGTGGCTGAAATCAAAAGAGCAAGGAAAAGAAACATCAGAGAGAAAATAACATGTCAATTCTACCTTCTGCAATTTTTGTCAAGATGATAAATAAGACAGACAAAACAGATTCAGTAATGTGAACTGGTAAACTACCTGACAACACTAGGTCGTCAAAATAGTGATCTCCATCTTGAAGATACACAGCTGTAGAATAAAATCAAACAATCATTGCTAAATAGGTAGGCAGAAGACTGCTTTCTCTTTTGCTCACCAATACTTGACAGAATCTCACTGCAGAATAATACGTGTTAAACTTAGAAAGGACTTATAGCCTAGTCTGACTTTCTAAAGAGCAAGAGTAGATACTAACTTGATTTCCGTACTTTATTTCCCAATATTTAAAAGCAAATATAATCAAGTCCCAAACCTTATTGTTGGAAAATGGCATATTCATGTCACAACATTAAATCTTGATGAAAAACGCCACTAATTTACACACTTTAATCAAATTCTTACCCTCAGGCTAAAATGAACAGAAGTTTCTGAAAGGGTAAATCAAATAATATTCTGTCTAATTATAGCAACTGTGTGTGGTGATATTTTTCCCTGACATGATTTCATGCACATTGTTAAATCTAATTCCAATTATTTTTTTCAATTAATTTAGTACAGTTTATTTTAAGAATAATCAGTAAAACAAACAAACAAACACACCGCAGAAAAAGCTGCACGACAGTTTAAGTCATATCAAAGGTTTTTTTGGTTGGGTTTTTTCCTGTCAAATGGGCTGGCTTCCTTTAAGAAGCATTATGCAATAAGCAAAGTAGCACTGCCATTCTGAGCTTGACTGCACAGTCCTGATGTCCTGGCCCAGGATGAACTTGACTGCACAATTTCTCATGGCCAACTCCAAAACGAATTTGACATAATGGAAATAAGAAGAGCCTCCAGCTTATACAGATGTCTGCCTTTTTTGCATGCTGTGGCAAAAAGCTGTTAGAAAGCTTACAGACAACTGCTTCAGTGGAATATCATAGTTTAAAACTAAAGACAAAACTGATATGGAGAAAAAGATGCAACTATAGTTGCATCTACAGTAATTACACTAATTGCCTTTGCATTCATTGACTAAAAGTAAAGTATTATCTACTTTGTTAAATACGAGTCATAATCTAAATGAAAGATAAGATTTATGTTTTGGATAGATCAAACTCCTCTAAAATATAAGGGTTATATTCCCTTTAAAATATTTGAATAGTCCGTATTAGCACAATTTGGTTCAGTTCTGAACAGTGCCACTTAAAGACTTAGTACAGACTGGCTGTCTTCTGTTAGAATGCTTGAGCATGATTCATATGTAGGTCACTCAGATAGAAGCTAGCAGAGTAATATGCTTTATTTAGCCATTCATTTATTTAAGTCACCTTATTTTGTCTTCATACAGTGACTAAATGAACACTTGGAATGTCATGTTGAAGAGGCAAGGAAAACCATATCCCTTTTCTGGAGAGGAAATAAAGGATTCTTTTTTATTTCTTCTTTGTACTGTCACTGACATAGTACAGTGCTTTTATACAGAAAACTATATGGTGAAGAAGACACCTTTTTACTGTGGAACAAAAAATACAGCAGATTTTTAAAGTTGTGCCTAAATTCTTTTATTTGTTGAACTCATAAAATAAGAGCTTTTGGTGTCTGAAAAAGCAAACAGAAGTCTGAGTAAAGACAACTCTTTACAACCAGGAGTTCCATTGTTTGCATTAAGAGAAGATAAAAGAACCCTATTCATCTGCCCTAATTTTGCATGTCAGGTGTTCTCAACCACATTAACAAGCAGTGAGAGAAAAGCTGAGCCATGTTCTCCAGCAGTTCTCCTTAGTCATCAGAAATGGAATGTAACCTATATTGGAAGCTTGGACTTCCAGCAAGACAGAGAACATTGAGGAAGCTCACACTAGGGGTGCTCTGCACTGAACATATCCAGGGAAGATGTTCCTCACAAGCGGGTGACATCATCATTCTACACAACAGCCCACACAACTCTGACAAGTGATACAGTCTAGGAAAAAGTACAATAAATCCAAGAAACTCATGTATGTCACCAAAGCACCGCACTTGAGCAGTGATCTCAGCCTAGAGAGGCCACGTCTTTGCAAAGCGAAGCCCACACGGTGAGCACAGCAGCAGGAGCAGGACACACTCAGCACCACGGGAGCTCCAGGCCCCTGGGGACAGAGCCATGGGGAATGACAACCTGAGGGGAACAGTGCCAGTACAGGAAGGATTTTGCATTGCTAGTGAAGAAAAATTTATACATAGAAAGAAATGAGAAATGCACAGGGGGCAAAGTCTTCACTCTCCAGCTTAGCTTCTGTTACATTTTCAGTCTCACTTTGTTGCTTTCCTCTTTTTTTTCTCACTTCTAATCTTCTCTGTGCCTACACTTTCTTCTGACCTGTTAAAACTGCTCAGTTCAGCACATATAGGCACAGTGGTTGTCTCATCCTGAACGCCACTGAAAACATACTATCATGTCATGTCTGCTGTTCTCCATGCCCAACATTCTCCTTTTCTCTTTTTATGGGCCAGCAATTTCAACGACCTTTTCAATTTTCCTTGTCTTGCTACCTCAGAGTTATGATTTTTGCCTCTAGTAAACTGGTCTTTATGCTCTGATGAGCTGGGAATTCTAGAGGCAAACTCTCCTCTCTGGAAAACAAGAACCACTGTGCAGGTAAAAGCTATATCATTCAGTGTGCCTTTTTCTGCCAGGGTGTTCGAGGAGGCAGCTAAACCATCTGAAAGAGATGTCAAACCATCCAATCTTTGGAGCAGGAAGAAAATTAATATTATGTTATTGAAGGGGTGTCTGGCATACACAGCTTTTTACAGTAGGAACCAACAAGCTCTATGACTCATCAGACCACATGAATCATTCCAAACGTTACCTGTTAAGCCTATAACCGTAGGCAAAGACATACTTTTATCCAAACTGTGCAGAAATTCTTCTGCTAGAAGATCTGCTTCGTATGTGATTGCAGCTTTTCTGAATTATATCAGATTGGCAAACTTTGAGACTGAAATAATTTCACTGAAGAGTTCGCTGCAATGACAGTGTAAGTTCCCTCAGTTCCATCAGAATGCTTCAAAACTTGTTTAAGCTGGGTTTGAAATAAATGATAGGTTTTGAAACAGACACATCGGCTCACTGAAGCCTGAATGAACATGAATCTTATTTCATTCAGGTCACTAAATAGCTACCAGCTAGTTCAATTACCAACCTGGACTGGATGTGATCCAGCGACTGTGAGGTGATCAGTGGCATTATATCTCACTGATAAATGGTAAAGTCTACACAGAGGTGCACATGAAGTCTTTTCATATTAAGACAACTGGTATTATCAATGAAAAATATCATGTATGAGTACTGTGCTAGCTAATAACACAGGCCAATATTTATTAACTAATTTTAAAATAAGTATAAGTATTGTTTTTCATTAATTTTATACACAAAAACTCATCCATCAAACACAATTGGAGGTAAGAATATTGATTTACATTAAAATCAAGAGCTCATCATTAGCTCTTAAATTCAAATCTACATGCTGCTTTTCTACATTCCTTGTTCCAGCATAGTCACTCAAACACCCTTCTATTTCTGCCACCACTTAATCTCATGGATCTCAGTCATCTTTTCAAGCCTCCACACATTTCCTCTCCTTTGCAGTTCCTGCTATCTTCCTGCTCCAAACAGATAAAATATCAAATGTCCCTCCTCCCTCCTAAAGCTTTTACTTGACACATGACTGTTACTTCCATTCACTTTCCTGTATTTCTGAAATAATCTCTTTTTCCTTAATTTTATTTTCAGCCTTTGGATTTCTGTCTCCTGCTCTCATCCTGGGTCTTTTAGGCATTCCCCTATCAGCAGTATTTATTCCATATACCTTGGTTTCCAAGCAGTTCTAAAAGGTGTATTTCCTTCCACTATATGGATAGAACTAAACTATCATTGATCAGTTTTGCTCATAATGCTACATGGTTCTTGTTTCACATTTGAATTTCAAAAGATAGTATAAGCAGAAATAATTATTGAAATTCTCCTGCTTCTGAAATGAAGTAAAGACTTCCATTTTAACAAGTGCCTTATAACTCAAAGATGACAAGATGATAAGAACTTAATTCCAGCTCAAGCCAATAAGCAATAAGTGCTCATGACCTGAAATAAAAAGGTAAAACAATTTTAGAGGCTACTTAGACACAGAAGGGCATTTGTGATCTATCTGATCCCAAGCATTGTGTTATTAAAATAATAAACTGAAATCCTTGCCTTGATCTCTACTTGTTAAGTTTTTCCATATTTCCACATCCAGAGAATATGGCAATGTGGCCTGTGAGAATGACCATTGGCTCGTGCCATGGCAAATCTGTACTGGACTCAATCCAGCAACCATGAGGCGATGTATCAATGGTTGAACAGTGGGTTGTCTAACTGGAATCCTCAGTTCTAGATGAAGTGAGTGTTCAGTGCTCGCATTTCTGTATTAAATCTACCTGAATCACAACATTCATAATTTATTTGTGGCTCTACAGATTAGGATTATATGACACAGACACCTTGAATAGATGATGCTCCATACTCTCAAATAAAGCATGTTTTTTAAAGCAATGGAAAAGAAATAGCTGTGGTATTCTGTAAGTGTTTTTGCTTTTGTTATTATCCTGGTGGCTTGCTTGTTCAGTAAAAAGTCATATCTACCTAGGTTTTTTTTTTTTTTTTCAAAAGGATCTCCAAATTCTCCTCCAACAAAATTATTGCGTGTATCCTTCAAATGCCCTATTTAATGCATGGCCAAATTCTATTATTTGGCAGCCTGTGTCATATGATAATTTTTTTAATCACTTAGGAACCCAAAACTAACTGGGCAGCAGAGGAGAATGATGCCTGGAGTCTAGTCTAAGTACAAGGCAAAAGTCCGGCCTGGGGCAAATCTCAAATGAATAAAGCTCAGGGATGGAGCCGTTTTGTCCAGCAGTAGCAGTTTGGCTTTCCAATTTGTGGCTTTAGTTTCCCCTCATCGTGAGACTGACAGTAAGGCTACACTGAGGCACGTAAAGCTCACTCCACATCTTCATTGGGTCAGATGAGACATAATTCTGTTTGACAGTCTTAAAACAAACTTTGCTAAATTAGGATGTTTGAACCGAATGTGAACTCCTCCTTAAACTATTAGGAGCTGAAGAGCGACCAAGTAGGCATCAGATAATTTCTACTTGTTGAGACAATTCTAAAATGAATGTTTTAAAGGCAACTGATGATTTCATCACAGCAAAAATTCACAGCCTCTAGTCTAGACCAATTTACTAGTTCTGCATGACACATAACTGACAGGTCTGATAGCTAATACTGCTCAGCAAAAAGAGACATACCTCACTCATAAGAATTGTTAGTATAATTTATTAGGTTCTGATCATGTGCTTGGAAATGTCAGAGTTAATTTAGGAAACAATTGCTGCATCAAGACAATTGCAATGTATCTTATAGATTGCAGAAAGATGGAGGCAAACGGGGAGAGAGGGAGGGAAAAATTCAGCTGGAAGACAGATTCCTAAATTAATAAAAGACAAAAGGGAGCTCTATAGTCATGAGTGTATGTAGTATTCCAGAACGTGCAGGTGGTAAATTTTTCCTTAGAAGCTCCATTAAGCTTGTATTTTAGAAAGTCATCTATTTTATTTTGAAGTCCCAAAGTGACACGCCTACAAGCTTCTGTGGCAATATAACCCAGTTACCCTGACTAGAAAACAACTGCATTATGTTTTGAGGCTCAATATGTCTAAGTTCAACTTCAAGCCATCAAATCATATATATTTATCAACAACACTGAAGAAGTTTGCTACCAGCTCTTTTCTCCAGTGGTGAGTATTTCCAGATGGTAGTGTTTACAGTGACACAATTCATCCTTCATTAAAGTGAATTTTCATGGTCAAGGAGGATGCCAAGGTTTTTCTGACTTAGGTTCTAAACCCCAAGGCTACATGGGAAAAAAAAATTTTTTTTTTTTTTTAAAAGCCATTTCTTTGAATATATAAAAGAGAGGGTTTTCCAAACCATAAATTTGCATTTTCACCCAGCTTCTCTTCATTGGGTGTCCAGGTGCCTTCTGAATTATCTGTTACTTTAAAACTTGTTACTTGTGGGATTTTTCACATCAGCTGTGAAAGCACAGCAGATTGCTGCTGAATTTCATGCTATTTATTCTGTGAACTTCCTCATTCCCTTCCAGCACAAAATCAAAAACTTTGTCACTGCACTATATGGTCATTCAAGAACAAGTTTTGTTGACAGCATCTGTGCTCTCAGCTTGCTTTCTCTCTAGAGATTTTTTTTTTTTTTACAGATCTACCACATATATCACCTCCCATGCAGTATCCTTTGGATACATTTCCACACATTTTTCCTTGATTTTCAAGCAAGTTCTACTTCTTTAAAACAGTCCAATTATGTGAATTTGTCTACTCATTGAAATCACTGCATTGATTGTACACTAACACTCCCAATATATAACATGCAATGCTCTACACATTACTACAAAGCAAGTTTACACAGAATCATAGAATGATTACGGTTGGAAAAGACCTCCAAGATCATCAAGTCCAACCATCAATCCAGCACTACCATGACCACTAAACCATGTCCTGAAGTACCACGTCCACACATTTTATTTACACCTCCAGGTATGGTGACTGCACCACCTGCCTGGGCTGTCTATTCCAACACCTCGCCACTCTTTCAGGAAATAAATTCTTCTCTAATATCCAGTCTAAACCTGCCCTGTTACAACTTAAACCCAGTTCCTCTTGTCTTATCACTAGTTACTTGGAAGAAGAGACCAACACTCACAGCACTCCAATCTCCTTTCCGGTAGATGTAGAGTGCAATAAGGTCTCCCCTCAGCTTCTTCTTCACCAGACTAAACAATCCCAGTTGCCTCAGCCACTCTTCATAACACAAGTTCCCCAGGCCTTTTGTCAGCTTCGATGTCCTTCTCTGAACCCCCTCCAGCACCTCCATGATCTTCTTATACTGTGGTGACCAAAACTGGAGTGTTGCCTTAGGTTGTTGTGACCCAAGTGGAGGACCCATCACTTGGCCTTGTTAAATCTCATACAGATGAAGATGTTAAACAAGACTGGTCCCAAAACTGAGCCCTAGGGAACACTGCTTGTGACCAGCTGCCAGTTGGATTTAACTCCATGCACCACGACACTCTGGGTTTGGTCATCCAGCCTTTCTGTCATCCGCTAGGTGGGTCACCTGGTCATAAAAGGAGATCAGGTTGGTACATATTTTTTTGTTTCCTACTGTCTAATTAGGATTAATTTTAAACACATAAAGGGAGACTTTATGGACAAGTGCAGCTAAAGGTCATTGAATTTTATAAAGCCCTCCTCTGCCAGAGGACAGTCATATATCACCCACACCAGCACAGGGAAGTAAGTATCCTAAGGATATGGTCAGAGTGTCTGCAAATAAGTCTTGTAAGGGAGAGGGCGAATCTGTTATAATCCTAATGCTATTACACAAGAGTAATAAACTGATGCTCCATGGATAAAAGATTCCAGACCCTATAGAGAAGATTCAAACATTTTTCAAGCCAGTTGTAATTTGGAAAAATAAATTGGAGAAGGAAAAATCAAATGGTATTTGCCATCTTTCTTGGTATTGTAACTAGGTAAAAAAATGTACTC
>NW_008631708.1:44759-47822 GCF_000691845.1 Merops nubicus
ATTTTACTTCTTTTACCATGACAAAAAAGCCATTTTAAATTAGAAAGCTGAAAGTTTTCCTGCACCGAAGTAAGGGAAGTCATGCTGAAGGTCAATACAAACTGTATACAATATAAAGTATAAATATTTGCTATAAATAAGCACAGAGTAGCAACACTCTATCCTGCTCTATATGCATGTGTTTTGGAGTAGAAATCAGAGAACATTCTATTTTGTCAAATGCATATTATGTTTTTGCTACAGATATGAGTGAGACAGTGGGTAGGAGTTGTGTGGGAGCAACTAAGTAGAAAGAAGTGTTCAATCTGTTCTTATGGGAAAGCAAACATCTCACAAAAAATGACAGCAGGACAATGCACAGACACAAGACAAAATCTGGTTGATACAAGAGATCACCTTCCCTCTAAAAGGGAGAGCCTTTTATAAAAGACCAGAGACAGCACTGAAGTGAGATGCTTGTTTTGCCAGTGACCAGGCCTAACAAAAATGACAGCACCAGCAGAAAGATGAACCAATATGCAGACTGTATTGTATGCAAGCAGGACATTGCATAAATGATCGCTGGGGGTACAAACAGATCAATCAGCTGGTACATAAACAACACCACCCACAACGATCCCACAAACAACACGACTCGGCCCACAACAGGTGGTACAAACAGTGAACCGAGGATTCCCATAGTTGACATAGGAAACAGCCAGACCAGCAAGCTAAGCACGTAAGAGAAGGGTGCCCACATGGTGACTCTCACCTGATCAGCCCGTGTTCGCAAAGGTCTTAAGCAGACTGGGGCCCAGCTCCAGGGAGAGTCAGGAAGTCTCCCCTGAACCAGGAAGCTCTGTGGAGTGCACTCCACAGACAGACACTCCTGACTCCCTGCAAGTGGTCCCAGCTTTTATCCCCAAGCAGACACCTGACCTTTGTCAACTCCATGCGGGACCCCTGGGGCTCATTTCCCTTATGGGTCTCCCTGCAGGGCCGGCCGCACCCTGGGGGGAAGCTATAAGGCAAACTCACCACCTCTTTATGAAGGGCTGTGGGAATCACCCATATGTCAACCTTAATTCAGGGCTCGGGGTTCAAACCCCAGCATTTCAATGCTCAAATGCCAGTGTTCCAAAGTAATTGTATATAATGCCGTGAACCAATGTCAGAAAACGCCACGTAATACCTCTGGTAGCTCTTTCCCAATGCAAGAGGAAAATGATACAGAACTTGGTTAACTTCATTCATCTGATTCAGGTTAAATGGGAGGGCAAAAAGAGCATTACGGGAATACTACCTGCAACCTCACGTACTGTAGCTATAGATACAGTAGCCCACTTGGCACTGAAAGTGCTTTGAAACATGCAGGTTAAGACACCTAAAATAAGTAGGTATGTTGTATCATAATTTTGATTTGAGACCGTAAGGCAAAAAATGATATGGCAAATTTTGTTTGAATAGCATCATATTCCTCCTCCTACGTCCTCACAAATTTCCTCTAAAAACTACAATGTATTCACTCTTTCCTAAAATGATAAGATTTGTACTATTTTCTGTTGGCCAGTGTGTATGCACAATGCCTGGCCATCCTACGTGTCTGGTTCTTGGAAATAATTTGTTCTCATGTCGGTGACTTTCACTAAACAACACTAGGTTCCTATTGCTATTTTAATAGGCAATATATCCCATAGCTTTGGAAGTGGAATTTTAAACTGCAAGAATGGCATCAAGAAACATTCTACTTTACTTTTATTGGAGAGTGCATTTTCCTAGCAGAAAACTTGGGGTTAAATCAGAGTTCAAGCAGCCTCTAAGTCTAGACTTGGCCCAGACTTCTCACATGATTTTAAACAAATCAGTTAACATTCTGGCACCTCATTTCCATGCTCTAAAACTGAAATAGTACTTCCATTTATGCTCTTAGATATTTTGTTTGGGTTATACATGTCTGAGAGGTAATTTATCCTGTATGTACACAGAACCTAGCAAACCAAGTCTTGATGTCAATTAGTATTCAAAATGCTACTTGATAATATTTACATTATACTGGCTAAGAGGACAATACTACAGGGAGGGATATATTCTGTTACAGTGATGAACGTACACTAGTGATGTATGAATTACATTTTAAAGACCTTCAGAAGTGAGAAGGAAAATATTTAGTTTGGTGGTAATTCACAAGTGCATAACAAATTGTAGAAAGAAGAAACGAGAATTTTTTTTTTTAAATCCTATCTTTTAGGGGGAAAAACCAGCTTATCATGAATGTACTGATTTTATTTAATTTTTTTTTTTTTTTTCTGCTTGAAATGCATTACCATTTGAAACAGAATATTTTCCATTATTCTTCAATTTGCCTTCAGGGTTCAGATAGGATTCTCTGCACAGGAGCACTGGGAATATCCACCTGCTTTCTGAGATAAATTTTTGACATTTCTAGTCAATTAACTGAAAATGGAAAAATACTGCTCTCTCTGCTTTTCCCAAGTTTTTAGGTCTCTAGACACATCTCTGTCATTACTGAACCTGTGATGCCATCTGCTGGCCCTGTGAAAAATCAACGCAAATGTCACTTGTCAAGTGCCGAGGTTGTGACATAATCTTTCAGGCAGCCCTGTCACGGGTTAAATTGTATGTAACACAAAGCACAAATGATAAACGAACCATTTAATGTAATGTATCACTCAAAGGCAATGCATATTGCTAGTACAGTCGGGGTTTACTAATGGATTTGCAGCCTATTTAAGGTATTTTTATAGGTATCTTCTGAAAGGTGAGCATACACATCTCTCAATGAATCAACATTTTGCTGTATTCACAGCACAGGCATAAATTAAGAAAGTGGTGTGACTGAGGCTTAATAAAATAAAGCATCTCGCCACAGAGAAGGAGAAAAGAAAAATTAGAGAATTAAATCCAGAGGTCCAAAGTTTAAATACTTACTCTGCTTCTGGTCTGAAAGAAATTCAACTAAACCTGAGTTAGTTATAAAGAGTAGCTTTGAGAGTACTATCTATTATTGGTAAATTATATTTGTCATATTTTGAGAAACAAATGGAAAAACCATTTCTGTAGGGA